>NW_021681320.1:800-24706 GCF_001412515.2 Diachasma alloeum
ACAGCGATTTACCATCTTCCTCAGGAGACCAGCAATGAGATCCGGAGGCAGTTGTTTAACATCCTCCACAAGGCCACTCCCCCTGGTGACAGTATCACCAGGGAGGAACGTCTCGCACTGCGTAGTCTAAAGGAGAATAATGATCTGATTATTCTTCCGGCAGACAAAGGCAATGCCACGGTGGTTATGGATAAAGACGACTACTCCGGTAAGCTCAGTACGATGTTGGGTGACTCCAGAGTTTACGTTAAACTTAGGAAGGACCCTACTCGTACAATTGAGCGAAAAACTGCTGATCTGCTGAGGAAGGCTGGTTTCTCGGCTGACCTGACGAAATTCCTCACCCCTAAAGAATCCGTTCCTCCTAGACTCTATGGACTCCCCAAAATCCATAAAGAGTCTGTTCCTCTCTGTCCCATTATCAGCAACATTGGAGCGCCAACTTAGCAGCTGGCCAAGTTTTTCACGAAATCACTCCAAAAGTTGACTGGCCTGAATGGTTCATACATTCAGAACTCACTGGATTTCGTCAACAAACTGAGAAATCTTCGGACTTTTCCAGATGACATCCTAGTGAGTTTTGATGTGGAATCACGCTTCACTAACGTCCTAATCCCAGAAACCTTGGAAATCATCAAGAAATCCAACAACATCTCTTCCCAATTCCTTCCCCTGATTGAGCATTGCTTGACTTCTAAATACTTTCAGTTCANCCTCAGGAACCTACTGTATGGTTCAGGTATGTGGACGATACCTTTGTCATCTGGCCACATGGAAAGACTGCTGTAACTGAATTCCTGGAGTTCTTGAATACTCAGCACGTGAGCATCAAGTTCACTATGGAAATTGAACAAGATAGATGTCTTCCATTCCTAGATGTCCTGGATCGACGCAACGAGGACGGCACTCTAGGCCACCAAGTATATCGCAAGCCAACCCACACAGATAGGTATCTCAATGCTACCTCCCATCACCACCCCTCCCAGAAGAATTCCGTTATTAGCTCCCTAATGTATAGAGCACTGACAATCTCTCAACCCTCCAACGTTGACAGTGAAGTTGAACATCTTGAGATAGCTCTGATCAAGAATGGATATAACATCCAACAAATTCGGAAGATCAAGCAGGAGCTACAGAGCAAGCTCTCATCTCCCGAAGTGGAGAATAATCCTGAAGAAAACTAGGAAAGACCAAAAGTGGCCCTCCTCCCCTATCTGAGAGGCACAACAGAACGCATAAGTAGAGTACTTGGCAGACATAACATTCGAACCATCTTCCAGCCTCCAAAGAAGATCGGACAGTTGCTGCCAAGTGCAAAGGATCCAAGATCACCTCTGAGCATATCAGGAGTGTACGAGATCCCCTGCTCATGCGGGAAAGTGTACATTGGAGAAACCGGGAGGAAGATCAGTACACGAATCAAGGAACACCAGCGGTGATCCAAATACGGTCACCTAGAACAGTCTGCTCTGGCTGAACACTGGATGGACACTGGACATACTATCCAGTACGACGAAGCCAGAATGTTGGCGAAATCTCAAGGGTATTTCGACAGGAAATACCGAGAGGGTTTGGAGATCCATAGAAACCCTAACAACCTCAACAGGGACAGAGGATATCAAGTGAACCCCATTTGGAAAACCGTCCTCCCGGTTTTTAATTGACCAGCTGATGAATTAAAAGCATATGATTGGCTGACCACCCCCCCCCCCTTCCCCTTCCCACACCACCACAAGGGAAGGCATGTAAGGACTACCCCTAGACATCGGAGCCCAGAATCGGAGCTCATAGCCCTGAAGATGCAGACTGCAGTGTTTGCGAAACGTCGGCGCAACCCTGAATCCAAACGCGGCATCCATCCGGAAGCCAAAGATTTCAGTACATGACTTCTATCATGTTACAATATACAGGGTGTTTCAGAAGTACATGTACATCTGAACACCCTAGGATCAGGGGATGATTCTGAGCAGTAAAGTCCTCTTGCACTTTTTGATCAGACTCACCGCTAAAAAGTTATTGGCAATTAAGGGTGGGCCAATGGGGAGTGATTTTTAAGCGGGCGCACATCCATGTGATATGCAGCATATGTGTGTGTGCCCGCCCCACCATTCTACGAGACAAAAGAGCGCAACGATATTGCTCTCTCTTTCCCTCTCTCTCTCTCTCTCTCTCTCTCTCTCTCTCTCTCTCTCTCTTCGCTGGCATGACGAAGAGAGGAGAATGAATGGGGGAACGTAATTCCCCCTGCACGCGCAATGGAAGGACGATCAACCGATCGTCTTTCCATTGGTTACAGCGTCGAGTGGCGCGGGGAACGCGCGTCTCGGTTGAAAATTCATCCTTCCCCTCCGAATTATAGCTAAGGAATCCAACTTGCGTCACTTATTGAGTATTAAATGCTCAATTCAACGACATGAGTTTNACGAAGAGAGGAGAATGAATGGGGGAACGTAATTCCCCCTGCACGCGCAATGGAAGGACGATCAACCGATCGTCTTTCCATTGGTTACAGCGTCGAGTGGCGCGGGGAACGCGCGTCTCGGTTGAAAATTCATCCTTCCCCTCCGAATTATAGCTAAGGAATCCAACTTGCGTCACTTATTGAGTATTAAATGCTCAATTCAATGACATGAGTTTCATCCCTTAGCGCCTTTTGGGGACGGAGAGGTGAATTTTCGAAAGTGCGAAGAGGTTGAAAAAAAAATTTTGTTTTCAATTCAAACATTAATTCCTCCGACACTAACTACGACTAAGGGATGAAATTTGTGCCACCGTGTTGAGCATTTAATACTCAATGAGTGACACAAATTTCATCCCTTAGCGCCTAATAGGGAGGGAGGAGTGAATTTTTGAAAGCGCAAAGAAATTGAAAAAAAAAAATTTTTTCAATTCAAAAATTCATTCCTCCGACCCTAATTGCGACTAAGGGATGAAATTTGTGCCAACGTGGTGAGCATTTAATACTCAATAAGTGACACAAATTTCATCCCTTAGGGCCAGTTAGGGAGGGAGGAGTGAATTTTTTAACGGGCGAAGAGATGGAAAAAAAAATTCAATTCAAAAATTCATTCCTCCCACCCTAACTGCGACTAAGGGATGAAATTTATGCCAACGTGTTGAGCATTTAATACACAATGAGTGACACAAATTTCATCACTCAGCACCTGTTAGGGAGGGAGGAGTGAATTTTTGAAAGAGCGAAGAGATTGAAAAAAAATTTTTTTTTCAAATGAATTCTCCAAAGTGCGGAGATTGAAAAAAAAATTTTTTTTTCAATTCAAAAATTCATTCCTCCGACCCTAACTGCGACTAAGGGATGAAATTTGTGCCAACGTGTTGAGCATTTAATACTCAATAAGTGACACAAATTTCATCCCTTAGCACCTGTTAGGGAGGGAGGAGTGAATTTTTGAAAGAGCGAAGAGATTGAAAAAAAATTTTGTTTTCAAATGAATTCTCCAAAGTGCGGAGATTGAAAACATTTTTTTTTTCAATTCAAAAATTCATTCCTCCGACCCTAACTGCGACTAAGGTATGAAATTTGTGCCAACATGTTGAGCATTTAATACTCAATACGTGACACAAATTTCATCCCTTAGCACCGGTTAGGGAGGGAGGAGTGAATTTTTGAAAGAACGAAGAGATTGAAAACAAAATTTTTTTTCAAATGAATTCCCCAAAGTGCATTAATCATATTAATAAAAATTATCATTCAAAAGTTGTTACAATCCAAGATCCAATGGAAATTTTAGCTAAACTCAAAGAAATTAAAAGGTTTGAAAATAATATATCTTCTTACACTGTAAGACAAGAAATTTCAAATATGAACTATGTGATTGGTTAGACAACAGCTACTGAATTTTGTGAGAAGTTTGAAGAGGGCATTCGTAAATATGAAAACTCAGAAGATGCTCTTTGTCCCCAGCCGAGGTCAGAGACGCATTGAACAATGCTATCATTAAGGCTGTACCAATGGTATTTACAGTCTTCAGCTAAAATAAAAAGGGAAAAACCTCCAACTTATGAACAATTGAAACTTGTAAACATGCAGGAAGAGGCTACTAGAAAACAGACTGAGACTGGTGAGGGTGAGGTTAGGCCAGTCAATTTGGCTCTAAGTGACGTGAGATGCTATGGGTGTGGAGCCTTTGGTCACATTGGCAAAAATTGTCCAGGACAGGGAAAAGGAAAGTTGTGTTACAACTGCCGTAAATATGGCCACACAAAGAACGAATGTACTGAGTCAGGTAAGACAAACAATAAGCCAAAGTTTTTCTCTAAGTTTAATCCTTCACGGGGAAAAGGAGGTTTTCATGGATCTGGGAGGATAGGTGGTTTATTAAAGAGAAAATTGGAAAATACAAACGTGAATGACTCAGGAATTCCAAAAAGGGATAGATTTAACAGAATAAGGGGTAATGGAAGTAATGGATCTTCAAAACCCAATGTTCAATCGAAGGTTAGCAAGAAGGAGCCTAATAAAAGTTCACTAACAAATAATAAAGCTAAAGATAAGTCAACTTTGTACAACACTAATGAATCATGTGCAGTTCATGCTATGAATGCAGGTGTGAAAATCCATGAAAGTAAATTTATCGCAAAATTTCTAGCTGACTCTGTGGCAACTGAATATCTAACTAATTCAAAATTAATATTCAAATCAATTGATGAACAAAACAAGGGTGTGATTAAATGTGCCAATAAAAATGAAAGTGCGGGCTTAAGAACGGAGGGAGTAGGTGAGATAGAAATTGAATTGTTAAATGGACAGAAATTTGTGATAGACGAAGTTTTGTTCGCTGATGCATTTCAAGCTAACTTATTGTCATTAAGACGATTCGCAGAAATGGGTCTAGCGATGTATCTAGATGGCAAACGAATAGATATTTTCAATCCAGAGTCAAATGAATTGTTTATTTCGGGTGTGTATAGAAAGCCATATTGGTTGGTGAATTTAGAAGTGAATAAACAAAGTCAGGTTGGTGAGCGTTTGCAGAAGCATGTGACTAGACGGGTTATAGTTGACATAGTGGGCGGTAATACAGAAATTAAAAGACACATGACGAGAAGTGTCACAGTAAGGCTAAATGAAGAGACAATCAAGGAAAATCCAATTAAGAGTGACGATCAGAGCGTAGAGACATTAAAAGAAGTAAAAGATAATAAACAAAAGGAAGTAGGGTCTAATGACAATTTGAAAAATATAGAACTTTCTAAACCGACTCTGGATCAGCACGTACAATCAAATTTTGATTTCTCAATTTGGGATAGAAAATTAAATAATGCTGATGAAACACGATGTGAAAAGAATAGTGAGAATTTTGATACTTTTTCAGACGAGAATGGTAAAATATAGAAAAATAATAAAGCCTTGCTGTGGCACGCCATATTCGGACATGCGTCCATAGCGTATCTCAAAGCCATTCAATTAAAATTTCCTGAAAACAAAGAACTAAAGGGTGTGATTTTTGACGAGTCGTTATTGGATTGTGAAGTTTGTATGGCGTCAAAATTTAACAGATTGCCATTCCCCAAAATGAGAAGTTGAGCAACTGAACCCTTGCAAGTGATACATTCTGACGTGATGAGGCCAATATCCCCAGCCTCACATCCCAAAGGATACAGGTTTATATCAGTATTTATAGATAACAAGTCAAAATTCGCAATGGCGTATCCAATGAAAACTAAAAGTCAAACTGGTCAGTCTTGAAATGTTTGTTAGGAGTGGTAGAAACTTGTTGGGTTAGGATGCGAAAGTTTGCTATCTCAGGTCAGATTAAGGTACTGAATTTACCGAAGGTCATACGGTTGAAATGTTGAAGAGCTTGGGTGCGGAATTACAACTGGCAAGTCCTGATACTCCGGAACACAAGAGGGGTCGCTGAACGTTTCAATCAGACAATCCAGAAAAAGATTCAAGCGTACATGTTTGATGCGAAATTACCGGAGAGCATGTGGGAGCTGGCTCTTTCTGCCGCGGTATATGCGTATAATCGAACTCCTCACAAATCCAATGAGATGAAAACTCCATTCGAAGAGTTTGCACCGAAACATAGCTATGAAATTAACCAGATTAAAAGGTTTGGCAGCTTAGCGTACATGAAAGTCAAGAAAGGAAAACCAAGAAAAACTGGACCTAAATTCAGGGCAGTAAGTATTAGAAGTGTTTTGGTCGGATATACACCTACTGGTTATATCTTGCTAAGACCAGAAAATGGAAAATTTTATGAAGGTAGACATGTCAGATTTAACGAGAAAAAGGTCTATGGTGATAAATACAGTAGAAGTGAAATTAAGGACGTCCCTGAAGCTCAAGAAGTGATGAATAAAAGTGATTGGTTTGTAGGATTTGACAAAAGTGAGAATGTTTTGGAAGAAGAATTCAAATCGGAGGAAGAAGCGAGGGGGAAAAGAGGTAGGCCGAAAAGGGTAAATCCAGGGTCAGAAACAGAAGAAATCAGTAAAATTTCAAGCGAAACAAATTTTCCAAAGTTACCAATCGATGAGAATTTGAGCTCTGGACTATTCTTAGCTTGGTTATCACAGGGTGAGGATGAGATAGGAATGGACAATTCAACCGACGAGGTATGTCATGCTCTTCTAGCTGACATAAATTCAGATCCAACTAATTTCAGGGATGCTATGCAAAGAGTAGACAAGAATGACTGGGCTGCAGCAGTAGAGGACGAGTTAAATTCAATGAATAAAAATAAAGTTTGGAAAATTGTAGATCGACCCATCAGTAACAAAAACGGTCAGAAAGCTGATATTATTGATTCAAAATGGTTATTTAAACGAAAATTAGAAGCAGCCGGTAAAACACGATATAAGGCCAGACCAGTCATTCGAGGTGTTAAAGATCGAAATATCTATGAACTAAGAGAAACTTACACTCCAGTATCTAGAATGAATTTAGTCAGGGCTGTATTTGTAATTATTAATAAATATCATTTAGAGATGTGTCAATTAGATGTAAAAACAGCGTTTTTCATCTAAGCGTTTTGAGATTCTTGAGGGGACTTCACATTCTGATCTGGACAGGGAAACTAAAGTTTGTAAGTTGGAAAGATCTCTCTATGGACTTCGAATAAGTCCAAAACGTTAGAATAGGAAATTCACTGAAGTCACTCTTAGTATTGGCCTTGCTAACTCGGCTCTGGAGCCTTGTCTTTTCACCTGGAGTCATGGAGACAAATTTCCAATGTTATTATTATATGTTGATGATATCATTATGGCAAGCAATGATAAATGTAAACTTAATGAAGTCAAATCAGCTCTGAGCTTCGCATTCAAAATGACAGTTCTAGGAGATCCTAAAGAATTCTTAAATATTTCAATTAAGCGTGATCGAGAGAATAAAATTCTTAAATTGAGTCAAGAAAATTATGTACATAATTATTAACTAAATATGGATTTGAGGATTTCCATCCTCAAAGAACCCCTATGCTGACAACACAGGCCTCTAATCACGAGCGAAAACAGAGAGAATCCGATATTGACGGTGAGATTTTTGTTCCACGCGATGAGAAAATAAATTGTCCATACCGAGAAGTCGTAGGTAGTTTACTGTATCTAGCCGGAACGACGAGACCTGACATTTCCTACGCAGTCAATGTATTAAGTAGACATCAGGTGTGCCCAACCGATGAGGATTGGAAAATGGTAAAGAGAGTACTGAGGTACTTGAGAGGTACGTCTGCTCTAGGTCTGAGATATGCTGGTGAGACTGATGTGATTAAAGCATTGTCAGATGCTAGTTTTGCCGACTGTAAAGGATCTTTGACTATGTGCGGTTTTATAATTGAACTGTTTGGTGATACTATCATTTGGAGAACTCACAAACAGTCGTACGGTGCACTATCTGCCAAGCTGAATATGTAGCGATGAGTGAAGCGAGTCAAGAGTTTTTGTCTATGTTCAACTCTCTAAAATTAATTTTTCCACCCCAGTTGCCAATGACATTGTGGTGTGATAACATGGCAGCGACGAGTAGTACAGAGATTAGTGGGGGGAATAAATTAAAACACATAATAGACGTGAAAGCTCATCACATCAAAGAATGTGTGAAGCTTAATTTGATTAAAGTAAAATGGATTAGTTCAAGAGATCAATTAGCTAACGTGTTTACCAAACCTCTAGCGTTTGAATTGCATAAACGCCAAATTGATAGAATAATGAATGTAAATATTTAATCTTTGTTTTTATGGTTGTTTAAGAAAGAAAAAGAAATAATTTAGTACGACAATTCCAAAGGAAGAGGATCCAGAAGCAGTCGGGAGGGAGTATGGAAAGTGGCTCCAGCTCTGGTCCTCATATAGAGTTGCCTTATCTTGTGTTCACGTTATTCATGCTTCATATTTCTCTATATAATAAAAAAAATGAGGGCAAAATTTAAGACAATTCAGGCGACGCAAAAATTCAGGCGACGCCAAAATTCAGGGGACGCAAAAATTCAGGCGACGCCTAAAGGTGGCGGGGGGTGGTCAGGGGGTGCCCAAGGTTGGGGGTGTTAGAAGGGAGGAGGGTGTCCCAGGGTCAAACGCGGTGGGGGGGAATGAAATATATAATTCCGCTCATAAAAATGAGGAATCAATATCAAAATTGGAATCAATATCAAGTTGGATTAGGGGGGAGCGAGCGAAGCGAGCAGGGGGCGAAGCCCCCTATTATTATATGTACGTTAATGTAGAGGGATGAGATCGTTCGCATGCACAGATCTCGTCACTGGCTGGTTGCCACGACAATCGCCACTTGTGTATAACACACGCTATAAGAAGGACGCTCAGACGAGAGACGTGCCCATTAATAAAATACTTTCGATACGTTTAACTGTGTTTCATTGCGTCTACAACCATCTAATCCAATAAGATGAAAAATGGATATATGAGAATCCTAACCGCCAAAAAGCTTATGTGAAGCCACGTGAACCCGGCCCATCCTAGCCGAAAAGAAATATTCACAGTGCCAAGGTTATGCTCTGCATTTATTGGGATCCGAGAAGTGTTGTATATTATGAGTTGCTCGAACCCTCTCAAACTATTAATGGAGAAGTTTATCGACGACATTTAATGTGCTTGAAGCGAGCCATAGAAGAAAAACGACCAGAATGGGTGAATGAAATGGTGCTTGCCTCTTCTAGAGTGCGAGGATATAACCACATTGAACAGAAGAATGGGTGAATAGGCACAGTAAATTAATTCTTCAACATGACAATGCCAAACTGCATACAGCCCAAGTTGTGAAAAGCTATTTAGATGGACTGGACTGGGAAGTGCTATTCCACCCGCCATATTCGCCAGACATAGCTCCTTCGGATTACCACTTATTCCGACCACTGCAGTCAAATCTTATGGGAGAACGGTTCACTTCATACGAAAGTATCAAAATTTGGCTTGATAACTGGATCAGCTCAAAAGACCAGAATTTCTTCGGGCAAGGAATACGTAAATTACCTGAAAGATAAGCGAAGGTTGTAGGTGCAGATGGAGCATACTTTCAATAAACTTTTCATTAATTTTCTAAACAAGCAAATGTGTTTCATTTGAACAAAAAAGGGCGGAGTCATATTCACACTCTCAATTAATCAATAAAAAATTATTCCAAGATAGAATGATAATTTTCCTAGTCATGCATAGCAGAATAGATTGACCTTTAAAAACGTTATACTCTTTTCTTTTAGAGAGGATCAATGAATTATTAAATTATGAATTCAGGCCCGGTTGCACCAGCTTCAGGTAACAAAAACGTCAGTTGAGGAAAAATGTAAATTTTAATGTTCAATGGATTGCTTTACCCGGGAGAGTGACTCAAATTTATCCCAGGAACAATAAATAATAATTTATCCTCGAGTGAAATCAGTGTCAAAGGAAGACTACTGTGAGTTTTAAAAGTCGTGGATTATTGGAGTGAGACTTTTCATACGTTGAAGATCGATTATATAGATCTGAAAACGAATAATTACTGCAAAAAAAAATTTTTTCTATTGTTCGTTTGCCCGAAAACGCTTAAAACGCCAAAAACAGTCCAGGGCCTCCAATTTTGAGCTACGAATGATTTTTTTTTTTTCAAAATTTTCGGAAAAATATGTGAAATAACAATTAGGAGCTAGTTTTTTTTAATTCACCTCTTACATGGCTACATTTGCTTTTTTTTACACAAATAGTGAATTTTTTTATATGAAAAAAAAAGAAATCAGCTGTGTGTNTGAAAAGCTATTTAGATGGACTGGACTGGGAAGTGCTATTCCACCCGCCATATTCGCCAGACATAGCTCCTTCGGATTACCACTTATTCCGACCACTGCAGTCAAATCTTATGGGAGAACGGTTCACTTCATACGAAAGTATCAAAATTTGGCTTGATAACTGGATCAGCTCAAAAGACCAGAATTTCTTCGGGCAAGGAATACGTAAATTACCTGAAAGATAAGCGAAGGTTGTAGGTGCAGATGGAGCATACTTTCAATAAACTTTTCATTAATTTTCTAAACAAGCAAATGTGTTTCATTTGAACAAAAAAGGGCGGAGTCATATTCACACTCTCAATTAATCAATAAAAAATTATTCCAAGATAGAATGATAATTTTCCTAGTCATGCATAGCAGAATAGATTGACCTTTAAAAACGTTATACTCTTTTCTTTTAGAGAGGATCAATGAATTATTAAATTATGAATTCAGGCCCGGTTGCACCAGCTTCAGGTAACAAAAACGTCAGTTGAGGAAAAATGTAAATTTTAATGTTCAATGGATTGCTTTACCCGGGAGAGTGACTCAAATTTATCCCAGGAACAATAAATAATAATTTATCCTCGAGTGAAATCAGTGTCAAAGGAAGACTACTGTGAGTTTTAAAAGTCGTGGATTATTGGAGTGAGACTTTTCATACGTTGAAGATCGATTATATAGATCTGAAAACGAATAATTACTGCAAAAAAAAATTTTTTCTATTGTTCGTTTGCCCGAAAACGCTTAAAACGCCAAAAACAGTCCAGGGCCTCCAATTTTGAGCTACGAATGATTTTTTTTTTTTCAAAATTTTCGGAAAAATATGTGAAATAACAATTAGGAGCTAGTTTTTTTTAATTCACCTCTTACATGGCTACATTTGCTTTTTTTTACACAAATAGTGAATTTTTTTATATGAAAAAAAAAGAAATCAGCTGTGTGTGAGTCGAATTCCAAAAAACTGGCTTGTAATTGTTGTTCCACACATTTTTCCGGAAATTTTGGAAAAAAATTTGTTGTAGCTCAAAAATTCTAGGCCCTAGACTGTTTTTTGCATTTTAAGCGTTCTCGGGCAGGCGAACAATAGAAAGAATTTTTTTTTCACTAACTACTCGTTTTCAGATCTATTCAATCGATCTTTAACGTTTAAAAAGTCTCACTCCAATAACCCACGACTTTAAAAACTCACAGTAGTCTCCTCTTAACACAAATGGAACTACAGGATGAATAAAAATATATTTTTTCTGTCAAATATTCAAAAATAATTATCCCCGGGATATAATTCATTCGGACGCTAAATTTTACCGTGGGGTTTATTTGGTTAATAGGGCTTGGTGCAATCGGGCCTCATTCTTCAAAATAAAAATGGGATTGAATGGATATTACAAATTGCGAAATACCATTTCTAATTCTGTATTCCAGTTTCTTCAATTTCAATGTTTAAGCCATGTCCCAAGTTGAAATTTACTGAATAACTGAATTGTAAAATAATGTATTCTTTCTTCCCAATAAAAATGCTATAATATGAATATTATGAAAATGATTACTGTAAATGTAAATGTTGGTACATGTCTCCACAAACGTAAATTATTCCTTTCCCGAAAGAGAACATGTGAAGAAAATCATACAAACCTCCGTTCTTGCTAAAATTTGAATTCCCATCATGACATTCCGCTTGATCAACGACCTCTTTTCAACTTTCGGGCCCTTATTTGGCTTAAGCAAGCCCCGTCGCCCATCATGGGACTTCTAATGATAGAACATCGGTTTGTATCGGGCATCTGAGTCAGAACAATCAGTGATTTTAGACACATGGACAAAGTAGGAATCATTGCCTCCTCGGCAATCGCGGACTTAATTTCCACAATGAGTCATTAGGTAAAAAATTTCCAACTCAATCTCGATTCCTACATTTTTTTCTCACAATCTGAATCAGGGTCAACACGGTTAGAAGAGTCAGCAATATTCGAAAAATCCCGGTCCTGAAGAGGTCGAGCATCCAATTTCCAAAATAACTTATTAGGGGCAGAAGAGTCTACAGTTTCCGAAATATTAATCCCCCCTTCCCATCATACCATCAGCAGTCCGATTTAGGATTAGAAGCGTATAGAAAAAATTCACCCCCTGTAACCCTCAACCAAGAACCAAAAATTTCCTCACCCCTCTCTTCCTAGTCTTCACAATCAGATTTAGGCTCAGAAGGGTCAGAAAAAATTCCCTCCCCCCCATTTGGACTTCCACAATGCGATTCAGGGTACGAAGGGTCATAAAAAAATCTCCTCCCCCTTGCATCCACAACAAGGACCTCAAAATCCCCCCCTTCCTCACCATCGCACCCGCAACTAGCCGATTTGGGGTCAGAAGCGTCAGGAAAAATTCCCCACCTCCCTTGGACTTCCCACAATATAATTGAGGATCAGAAGAGTCAGGAAAAAAATTCCCCACCATCCTTGGACTTACCACAATGCGAAGGGGCAGAAGGGTCAAAAAATTTCTCCCTTCCTGCCCATCGCACCCTCAACTATCCGATTTCGGGTCAGAAGGGTCAGAACAAAATTGCGCCCTCCTTGGACATCCCTCAATGGGATTGAGGGTCACCAGGGTTGGGAAAAGTCCCCCCCCCCCTCCGACTTCCCACAATGCGATTAAGGGTAAAAATGGTCCCTTGCATCCTCAACGAAGAACCCAAACCCAAACCCAAAATTCCCCCTCCAGGCCCGACTTAGGGTTAGAAGGGTCAAAAAAAATTCTCCTTGGATCATCCACAATCCGATGAGAGGTCTGAACGGTCAGAATCCCCCCCTCCTCCTGGGACCCTTCGCAATTCGATTTAGGGCCAGAAGGGTAAGGAAAAACAATCCCCCCCCTTGGAAAACCCACAATGCGATTAAGGGTCGCAAGGGTCAGGAAAAATTTACCCACCCCCTTCGCACCCTTCGCATATCGATTTAGGGTAGATGGGTAAAAAAAATCACCCCCTCCCCGTCGAACGCACAAAAATTCGATTTAGGGTCAGAAGGGTCAGAAAGAAATTCCTCGTCTCCTGCCCTTGGACTTCCCACAATGCGATAATGAGTCAGAAGGGTCAGAAAAAATCTCCCTCTTGCATCCTCAACAAAGAACCTCGCACCTTCAACTATGTGATTTAGGATCAGAAGGGTCAGAAAAAAAAATTCCCCTCGCCCGTCGGATCCGCCACAATCCGATTTGGGGTCTGAAGGGTCGGAAAAAAATTCCCTCCTCCCACCTTGGACTTACCACAATGCGATTAAGGGTCAGAGGGGTAGAAAAAAAACTCTCAATCGCAGCCTCAACTATCCCATTTAGGGTCAGAAGATTAAAAAAAATTCCCCTCCCCCTTGGACTTCCCACAATGCGACGTCCCATATCGCACCCTCAAGTAACCGATTTCGAATCAGAAGGGTCAAGAAAAATTCCCGCCTCTCCTCGTACCCTTCACAATCCGATTGAAGGTCAGAAGGGGCAGCAAAAAATCGATTCCCCCTTGCATCCCAAACAAAGGAACCAACCCCCCTCCCCAACGCACCATCATCTATCTGATTTAGGGTCAGAAGGGTCGGAAAAAAAATTCTTCTCACCCCTTGGATCTTCCACAAACAAATTTGGGGTCTGAATGGTCGGAAAATAGGCCCTACCCCCTTCGTACCTTCGGAATTCAGTTAAGGGTCAGATGGGTCAGTAACCCCCGCCCACTCATGGACTTCCCTTAATGCAATTAAGGGTCATAAGGGTAAAAAAAATCTCCTCCCCCACTGAAACCATAGCAGTCCGATTTAGGAAAAATTCCCCTCACGTTGGATTACTCACAATGCGATTAAGGGTCAGAAGGGTGACAAAAAATCTCTTCTCCCCTCTCATCGCACCCTCAACTATCCGATTTAGGGTCAGATGGGTCAGAAAAAAATTCCCCTCACCCCTTGGATACTCCACAACCCCATTTGGGGTCTGAAGGGTTAGAAAAAAAAGCCCTCCCCCCTCGGACCCTTCGCTATTCGACTTAAGGTCAGAAGGGTCAGGAAAAAAAATTCCCGCCAAGCTTGGACTCCCCACAATGCGATTTAGGGTGAGAAGGGTAAAAACATGGTCCCCTCGCCCACTTGGACTACCAACAATGCGAGTAACGGTCAGAAGGGTCAGGAAAAATCCCCTCCCCCTTGCATCCTCAATAAAGATCCCAAAATTCCTCCCTCTCCATCGCAACTATGTGATTTAGGGTCAGAAGGGTCAGAAAAATCCCCCCCCCATGCGCACACACTCAACTATCCGATTTAGGATCAGAAGGGGCAAAAAAAAATTCCCCTCGCCTCTCGGATTCCCCTCGCCACAATGAGATTTGGGGTTTGAAGGGTCGGAAAAAAGCCCCCCCCCCTCGGACTTTCGCAATTTGATTTATGGTTCGAAGGGTCATGAAAAATTCCCACTCCCCCTCTTGGGCTTCCCACAATGCGGTTAAGGGTCAGAAGGGACAGGAAAAAATCCCCTTCCCCTTTCATCCTCAACAAAGAACCCAAAATTCCCCCCTCACCGTCGCACTCGCAACTATGTAATTTAGTGTCAGAAGGGTCAAAAAAAAATTTCTCTTGCCCCTCGGATCCTCTACAGTCCAATTTAAGGTCAGAATGGTCAAAAAAATGCCCCCCCCCCATACACTCAACTGTCCGATTTAGGGTCAGAAAGGTCAAAAAAAATTCCTCTTGCCCCTCGGATCCGCCACAATCGGATTTGGGGTCTGAAGGGTCGGCAAAGGAGCCCCTCTTTCGGACCTTCGTAATTTGATTTAGGGTTCGAAGGGTCATGAAAAATTCCGACTCTCCCTCTTGGGCTTCCCGCAATGCGGTTAAGGGTCAGAAGGGTCAGACAAAAATCTCCTTCCTCTTGCATCCTCAACAAAGAACCCAAAATTCCTCCCTCCCCATCGCACTATCAACTATGTGATTTAGGGTCAGAAGGGTAAAAAAAAATTCCCCTCCACCTTGGACTTCCCGCATTGTGATTAAGGGTCATAAGGGTAAAAAAAATCCCTCCTCCCTTCTCATCGCACCCTTAACTATCCGATTTAGGGTCAGATGGCTAGAGAAAAATTCCCCTCACCCCTTGGATACTCCACAATCCGATTTGGGTTTTGAAGGGTCAGAAAAAAACCTCCCACCCCCTCAGATTCTTTGCTATTCGATTTAGGGTCAGAAAGGTCGGAAAAAAAATTTCCCCCCACGCTTGGACTTCCCGCAATGTGATTTAAGGTGAGAAGGGTCAAAAAATTGCCCCCCCCCCCCAGTGCACTTCTCATAATGCAATTAAAGGTCAGAGGGTCAGAGAAAATTACCCACTCCCTACCCCCCTTGGACTTACCGCAATGTAATTGAGGGTTAGAAAGATTAGGAAAAATCCTCCCCCTCGCACGCTTCACAATTCGATTTTGGGTCAGAAGGGTCAAAAAAAATTCCCCCCCCCCGCCCCCGAGCACTCCGCTCAATGCGATTAAGGGTCAGAAGGGTAAAAAAAAAACCTCCTCCTTTTTCATCGCACCCTCAGCTATCAGATTTAAGGTCAGATGGGTCAGAAAAAAATTCCCCTCACCCCTTGGATCCTCAACAATCTCATTTGGAGTCTGAAGGGTCAGAAACCCCCCCCCCCACCGCCGCTCCGATCCTTCGCTATTCAATTTACGGTCAGAAGGCTCAAAAATAAATTCCTCCCACGCTTGGACTTTCCACAATGCGATTAAGAGTCAGAAGGGTCAAAAAAACCCCGAGGACTTCCCTCAATGCGATTAAGGGTCAGAAAAATAATTCACCTCAGCCCTCGCACCCTCGTCAAAGAACCAAAAATTCGATCCTCCCCCCCGTGCGTCCTCTGAGAATGACACATCAAAAATCAATTGGTTGATTCAGCATTAAAAAATTAATTACAAAACCGGCCGATGGTATCCCACTGTCGACTCATTCGACAGGCGGCTGGCCTACTCGGTAATTCGGCGCTGCCGCCATCTCGCGGAATCCCCCCCTCTACACGACGTTCTGGTGGCATTAAGTACACTTACAGTAATTTCTTCAAATTCATCAAAAAATCTCAATTAATGAGTGATAACTGATACCAATCTTCTTATAATTGATTTCTCAATAATTATTCCACTTTATTTCGATTATTTTCGTGCTTTCCAGTACCTCCTTCTGACCTCTCCAAGTCCAGCCCTCAAGGCTCATCCCTCATCTAGTTAACCAATCAACCACCTTGGGCCCTTCTCCCTCCAGTCACTCCAACCCCTACTATCTACCCTCCGAGGACTTCCTGAAAACTCTCTGTACTTCAACTAGCACATAATTATTCCCACTGTCGAACTAGTAACATCGATTCAGGAAGATATACAAAGTATCCCAAAATGTATTTGTATTGAGTCTTAAAATAAAGATTTCGTGTTTAAATTGAAGAAACTTATTTCTCAATCCGAAATCCAACACGATTTCATGGGGGTAAAATGGGTGTTTCGTGTACTTCTACGATTCCATAGCTACAAGATGGGTATTCTGTGAACTTAATAAAAGTTAATAAAACTTAATAAGACTCATCACTACATACATAAATTAGATATCACATTTATATCATCACGATTTGGACCACGGATATCTTCAAAACTACACCGTGTAGAGATGTGATAACTTCATCCCTGTACTGTATACTGATCCGTTGCAACTGTGATTCATTGAGGAAATAGCGGATTTAGGGGACATATCCTACCAGACAGGTAAGTCTCTTATACTTTTCATTTAATAATATTATTATGAATCTTTTTCGTAATTTTCGTCTAGGTCACAATGCTTCTGTGTATTAATTATTCATTCTTTTCCAAGTCGACAATTATTATCGAAATTATTATATTCTGTTATTATTATATGAATAATTTTAATAGAAAAACGTACGGCATTACAGGACCGTCAGGAAATGGTGTCGTTATTTTGGCAGTTCTACGGAGATGTTCCTTCATATTTCCACGCTTTTCCGTGGAAGCATTTCTTTTTATTTCCTACAAACAGGAACTAATACCTTGTATAAAAAATACCGGAGGGAATAGCAAATATTTACGTTTCAATTTATTCTGAGCTATTTCAGCATAACTTAGAGGTACGTTTATTGGAACCATTTGCACATATTTTGTAAATGCTTCACAAATTACAGACAAAAGGTTGTATAACATTTCCTGAGGGAATTGCAAATTTCAACTTTTCAGATGATTTTCAGACATCTCAACCTATCTTTCGAATACAATTTCTTCAAAACTTTTTACAGAGAACTTCTGAACATTTTGAAAGATTTTTGAAAAAATAACTTATTAATCTTATAAAAAATTTCTTTCCGGATTCCGTATAAAACCCTATAGAATTTACGTACACGATGATCGGATATTTGTATAGGAATATTTTCTATACGATTTATTTCTATACATAAATTTTGACGTAATTTTTTGTTTTCATATGAAAGATATGTAAACGCTCTAGAGAAAAACGTAGAGAAATGGTGTATCTCTGTATGAAATGTTTAAATACATGAGGCAGTGTGTCGTATAGGAGCGAACCTATAGAAATCGTATAGAAATAATTTGTATTCAAAATATCCGTATCAAAATATCCGAATATCATACGCGAAAATCCTATATAAATTCTATACGCAATCGATTTTATCCCCATGAAATCGTATGAGTTCACGAAAAACCCATTTTGCCCCCATGAAATCGTAAGAGGTTAGTAAATACCTATTTTACCCCAATGAAATCGTAAAAGTTAACAGAATACCCATTTTGCCCCCATGAAATTGTATGAGGTCAGAAAATACCCATTTAGCCCCTAAGAAACCGTATGAGTTCACAAAAAACCCATTTTCCCCCAATTAAATCGTATGAGTACTAGAAAAACCCATTTTGCCCCCATGAAACCGTAGGAGCACACAAAAATCCATTTTGCCCCCATGTAATCGTAGGAGTACAGAAAAGACCCATTTTACCTCTAAGAAATCGAATGAGGTCAGAAAATATCCATTTTGCCCCTATGATATCGTATAATTCAATGTGCTTGAGATATCTCCCTAATTGATGATCTTAAACTAAATATTGTTTTGAATTTATCTATACAATTTTAACTTGAAAACTCTTCTTTACTCCAAAAACCATACTCCGTGGCGTCACTACCGGATGGCGCCCCCTTCGCATTCTCATTTGACAATTTTTCCTTACGTCCCCTAACTGCCCCCTGACAGCCCCACAAATCAGGGGGCTACTACGAGGCTACTCACTCTCCAGGGATATCAAACCTGGACATACAGACATTTTCTAAAAACATCATTTCTTCACGTTTGATAACATTTGATAACATCATTTTCAGGCAAAATTAGAGAATGCCAAAACCCGACGAATATAATACTTCCATTCGGAAGCAAAAGGAGTAAAATCGATACTAAAAATCTGAAATTTTATGAAATGATTGGCACTGTTTGGGAGCACATCTGGGCGAAATTTCAGCTCAATGAGTCAAGTAGTTTTTGAGATACAACAATTTCCTGACAATCTTTTTTGTTCAATATCTCAAAAAATACGCAACTGAATTGAATTTTTTCCACGTTTTCATTTTTGTCATAAAATCGCCGTAGACATGATAGCGCTCGAAAAAAATGAGATAGAAGGCTGAAATTTGGCACAATTTTAACTCTTATGATACTACAGACTGGTATTTTGGAGGGGTGAAATCGGAGGAGTAGTTTTGAAGATATATAACTTTTTCGGAATATATGTTTTGCTGAATATCTCTTAAACTACTGGTCGGATTGAAAATTTTTCGTTTTAAAATACGCGTCTCGATGTCCACTATCGAGATCAATCAAAATATAGATACCTGTTCACACAAAGTTTTCGAGATATTCACGTTTTTCTAATTTTTTCATTTGAAAGTTGATTTAACGTTGCCCAATACACGTAGAAGGTGGGAATAGAATTCAAAATTTTGGGTAATAGTTAATACCATTGAGGCACACTAGTGTATAAAATTTTGCACTGATCGATTAAGTACACTTTGGCATAGAGCAATTTATCTGAAAATAGTTTTTGTTGAAAAATGAAACATCGTAATTCTATCAACGATTTTCGAATCTGTATGACTTAAGAAATCATCCACCATAAAATTATGTTCTTTTTCGCTTCATATTATGGCAGTGTTTGATACTGTGACAGACACAAATGTGTAAAGGTTCATACATTTTGAGGGTCGAATGTTGTAACGATCAGGAATTTTTACATTTCAGGAGCCTTACGATGTTCTGAGAGTGAATTTTTTTCTTCATAATTCCCAATGATGCTCTTGCTATCCATGATGTAGGTGGATAGGGATTGATAACATTAAAAAACATTCGGGAAAAGTGAGACTATTGAAAATACATATTGATGAGCAAGCAAGTGAAGCATTAAAAATAAAATATCCATTACTTTAACAGGTGTGATTGTAGATATACTATCTCTTGGTATGAAGATAAATAAATTATGCCATAGTGTAAGTGCCATCATGGGCAAATTGAACAGTACACACATGAAAAAAATGCTATGAGATTTCCTATAGGATATCCTATAGGATTTCCTATAGGAAATGTAGAATTCGAACATTTCCTATAGGATTTTCCTGATAGGATTTCCTATCGGATTTCCCACAGGATTTCCTATAGGATTTCCTATTAGATTTATGACCCTAATCCTGACCCTTGTGATCGATTGGTTTCGAGTCTCCATTTTGTGTGTTACTTTCTATACAAAACCCTATCGTGAATTCAATAGGAAATCCTATAGAAAATCCTATAGGAAATCCTATAGGAAATCCCACCAGAAAAATCCTATAGGAAATGTTCGAATTCTCCATAAATCATATTCCTATAGGATATCCTATAGGAAATTATATAGGAAATTCTATAGGATTTTTCCACACGTGCAAAAAAGGGACACTGGAGAAAAATAATCTTAGAAATAACAAATAACTTATCATTCAAACAAATGACAATAACGATAAAAATAATAACGGAAATCGGTGTAGAAAAAAATATAGAAAATTTTCTAAGAACGATTTTCAGCCCTATTTATCATAGAACCATTGCGACAGATTCATTCGGAAGGTTATTACCAATGAAATTGATAGAGAGAGAAAGAATCAAAGAGACTAATATCGAATAAACTAACGGTCTGTCGCTTCTGTCGAATAGGCTCACAACCCTGCTTGTTTTTGGAATTTTTGAGAGATGCAAACATGTGTTTTCATGCACCATCTAATTTGTTTATTAACAAACGTATTGTAGACATTTCTAGACCTCTTCTACAAGATATCCAAAAATCGACCAAAAATTTTAAAAAATCTTTCGAGTGTTTGCGATTTTGGATAACCATTCTTAATAAGACATGAAAAATCTCGTCGTTGAGACGACTTTATATACATTCACTGTTGAGTTATTGAGTGGGTTCCATGTCTTCCAATACACCAAATCCGCTGAGTCAACGAATGTCTCGATTGTTAAAAATGTGTCGGAATGATTCAACAAAAGTAGACTGGATTTAATTTCACGTGTGCAGCATATACTTTTTTACTGGAACAATTGAACAATAAAATTTCGAAGGACGAGAACTCTGATGACTTCATATGGACTTTTCGAAATATAGTTGAAGAGTTATAGTATCTCATCAGTTGATTTTTTGCTCGCACAAATGAAGTTACGAGTAAATAATGTTATTGTACGTGTTTACGATAATAGTGGAATTTGGAAAAAGAAAAAGGTACGTAACGAATAATCGTTTGTGTCATGGTGAACGTGACGATTCAACCGTATATCAGCGTCCCACTTATTCGCCACTGAGGCAAACCACGGAAAAACTCTCGGTTTTCAAATTCAATGGCAAAAGCAAGTGATGGAAGCAATCATACGATGGGAATTCGTCGGAAAGGTAAGGAAGTTTTGGGAATGGGAGAATTAGTCACATGTCCTCAGGGCGTGAATACACAATGATCATTGGGTCAGTAGTTAATGCATTTTACGTGCATGTATTAAATACAAGTTTTACGGAATATGGTAGGGGAAAAACGTAGTGTTTAAGTAAGAGAACCGATGCCGTTCGCCGGGCTGAAAAATTCCGAAGGCATAAGACTTAAGAGTGTGCAATTGGTAACAACGAAATATACACGATTCGAGTGACAGTGGAGAAAATTGTGATTTTATTTCGAGTTCTGCTTTTGTTTCTGAGTTCAAAAGTGAGTAAATTTTTTTTCTTTTCTTATCTACTGTATTTAGTTTCATTTTTCTAGCATCAATTATTATTTGTTTCATTTTTTTTTATAAATTTGGTTTCTATGTTCTCTCTTTGACGATTCACAAAAAACGAATAAGTACTCTTTCTTCAAATAATTTCGATCATCAAGACGTGACATTGATTTTTAAATATCAGATTTTTGTGAAGAAATCTTCTTGGAAAGAATTTGAAATGAGATATTTTAGTATACTTCTCAAAGTTTCGGGATAACCGATTGCGTAAATTATCATAAATCTGATTGAGGGATAAACATCTGAAGAGCTCACGTGAAATTGAAGAGTTTATATTCAGAAAAGACATTTTATTTTCAAAAAGCGAATGCCGTGCATTATTGCATTGCTCTCATCTATTGCAACTTTTATAAGATTTTGTGAAGACTATTCTTGTGGTAAAAAATATTATCAACGAGATAATAAGAATCGTTTTGGCTTTTTTCCATATATTAATTTCTTTCATTATTTTTAACATTATCTAAAAATTGTTCGTGAATTTCATATTTTAAAAAATCCAATTCGGAATTGAGATTCTCTTATCATATCGATAATATCAATTGAGCAGATTGAAAAGGCTACGATCTGTTAATCATCGAAATCATCACCTGAAAGATATGATAGATTACTTTAGTAAATGAGGAGCCGTTTCGGTGATTCCAATTCTCATATTCAATTAGGAAATTTTGATCTCCAAAATTGGATTAGCTCCATAGTTTCAATATTTTTTTGAGCAAGCTTCTTCAAAACTCCTGACTAGAATTGAACAAATCAATGGCGTAGATTAAATCCAGAGTACTCTCGAACTAGTAGTTTCTATGAATTGATTCTCCCCGTATAAAAATTGGAGAGTAAATAAAACGAGGGGGTAGACACAAATCATTGCATTCGGCTGTGTTTCTCTCTTCACTTGGCCTTCGATATTGATAACTTTGTGATCGCTAGAAAAACCAGTTTCAGTTCTGTCCAATTCCCGTTCAGCATCTTCACATTGAAAATATAACAGTTAGTTAATGAAGTCAAATGATTTCTATAGAGTACAGAATCCTTCAGTGAATTTCTTCATCGATTGCTTCCTCGATTGCTATAGTAAAAATGACTACCCCTTATAGAATACACTTTTTAAAAACTTATATTGCTCATACTTGCAGTGCACAAGTGAAAACCTGTTCTGAAGCCACGGTGATCGAAAATAATAGGCCATAACCCTTTGCAACCAAAGTCGATCTGTTTACGAAGATTGTAACTTTCATACATCATTTGAAGAAATAACAAAGGTTCCTCTTCATTTAAATCTGAATGTTCTAAAAATACGAATGCCAACTGATTATGATAATTAAAAAAAATTCCTTTATCCATGAATGTCTGATTTGAAAGATAAGTGCACCGACTAGTAACCCTTTTGAGTTACATTCTCATTCATGAAAACCCACCTAACTGTGTAGAATGAAGACAAATATAGGAAACAGCACAAATAGTGACAGTCAATATTGCACTTGGGTTGAAACTCGAAGTGGACAATTCATTTTTTTGCAGGAATACATGGTTATTACTAAAAAAAATTTGTAAATACTTCTTTGGTTTTGTTATAGAAAACATGACACTTTTACCACCGACTTTGAAGCAACAAAAGGTGATTGATGATGAAATACTGCCGAATCCTGAAATGAGGAAGAAGGACATCCAGGCGATTCGAGATTGGCTATCTAAACAGCCTCATTTGCCGGAACACATGGGTAAGTTAATAAATACGGTGGAGCAAAATTAGAATTTTTATTTTGTGTAAAAATTGGATTTCATCGAATATTCCTGTTAAGGCCCGGTTGGATGGATTTTTGCCCGACATGTCCCTAGAAAATTCCCCAGAAAATTGTCAAAAAAAAAACATTTTCCGTTTCCACTAATTACGACCGTATGGTTACATAAAAAAATCTGATTTTTTTTTGAAAAAACAGATAATTTATTGCCTCTTAACGGAAATGGTGCCTTGAAGGGGGGAAATAGGTTTTTATATTTTTAATATTGACTAGAAAATATCGGAAAATAAACACCACCATCTCCCCTAGTCACACCACGCTCGCGTGACACCCTGTCAATATGGCGACGGTAAATATCCAAAGTTATAAACACTTATTCCAATTTTCACACACACTAGACACTCTCGCGAACTAATTCTCGTTAAAAGAACTACTTTTGACTATTTTTCGGGAGTTGTCCCGAAGGGATTAGACGCCGCTAACTCTCACAATCAGTGGAATCGGAATTGAGGCGATCAGCTGTCGCCATACTGTCTCGCTCAGTTATAGGAAAATGTGCCAGATGGCGCCACTGAAACCCCCGAAACTCG
>NW_021681320.1:32500-32706 GCF_001412515.2 Diachasma alloeum
CGAGTGAATCTCTGTCGACCACTCGAGCGAGCTACATTTACTTCTTCATTCACTGCCACATTTGAAAGACGCAGGTAGCGGTAGGTGCCAACGTGGCAACAGCGCGCTCGATTTACTCCAGCGGCGCTGCGCTAACCGTGCGATAAACGAAGGCTAGCGGCCGAGCGCGAGTGATCGAGGGTTAATAGAAATATTTACCTAGCGAA
>NW_021681320.1:32915-34217 GCF_001412515.2 Diachasma alloeum
GACTTTTTCTATTGAATATATTCTATTGAACATTTTACTAGTATCGGCCAAAAACTAGTAGAAAATTCAAAACAAACTAATAGATTCCTAACGAATTCGCAAGATTTTTCTTGAAAATTCTTACGTTTTCGAGAAAATTCCATGCAAATCTTCCGGATTTCGAGAAAATTATAGGAATGACTCAATAATTTCCANGAGAAAATTCCATGAAAATCTTCCGGATTTCGAGAAAATTATAGGAATGACTCAATAATTTCCAGTGTTTGAGAGAAAATTGAGAGTTAGTTGAGGATTGGAGCAACGAGGACTACAATGCATTTTATGCTAGCCCCTCTCAATATTATCAACTTCTTTGAAAATTGAAAATTGGATTTGTAATTCTTGGTGATTTCTTTATTTCCAATCAACTTTTTCGGAACTGAAAATTAATCCCAGGACAATTTTAATATATTTTTTTTTCAAAGATAATTTGAAATGAAATTTCTAGTGAACGGAAATTTTAACTAGGAACAGGAGCCGAAAAAAAGCGGAAAATGTGAAAATCGACTCCTAGCCATTCATTGGAGTCTAGAAAGATCAATATCAAGGTTGAACGTGAGTCAACTTTGGGCCAACTCTGCATTGACTTTTGGTCAACTTTGGGTCAATTTTAGCTTGGCCTTGGGTTAACCTTGGCTTGACCTAGTGTTTCCCGATCTAGTATTGATACTTACTTGTATCGATATTTTTTGTTCCGATATTCGATATTTTGGATCGATATTTGCGCATCGCGATATTGGGTGTATCGATATTTCTGGGTTGGGATCGATATTTTCTCAGGGACAAGTAATGAGAAAAAAAATTAATCTAAAAAATATTCATAAGGGATTTAAAGACCAGGGAGGTCACAAGAATAAGATGATTCATCGGGGTCAAAATATCAGAAGGGACAAAAGGATCACAAGAGGATGGTCAAATTTCAAGAGGGTCAAACATCACGAGGGTCGAACGTCACGAAGGTCACAAGGGGATGATCAAATTTCACGAAGGTCAAAAGTTACAAGGGTCACATTGAGACGATCAAGTTTCACACGGATTAAAAGTCACAAGAGTCACAAGGGGACGATCAAATTTCCCGAGGGTCAAACAGCACGAGGGTCACAAGGGGATGGTCAAATTTCACGAGAGTCAAACGTCACGAGAGTCATAAAGAAATGCCTAAATTTCACGAAAGCCAAAGGTCACGGGGCTCACAAGGAGATGATCAAATTTTACAAGGGTCAAAAGTCACAAGGGTCACATGGAAACAAGGTTCACAAGTGT
>NW_021681320.1:34272-34515 GCF_001412515.2 Diachasma alloeum
ACGAGCGAGACAAGGAGACGATCAAATTTCACGAGGGTCAAACAGCACGACGGTCACAAGGGGATGGTCAAATTTCACAAGGGTCAAACGTCACGAGGGTTACCACGAGATGATCAAATTTCACAAGGGTCATAAGGGGATGATCAAATTCCACGAGGGGCAAATTTTCACGAGGGCCATAAGGAGACGGTCAAATGTCACGGCAGTTAACTGACACAAGGGGACGGTTAATTTTCACAAGGG
>NW_021681321.1:0-867 GCF_001412515.2 Diachasma alloeum
GAGATTAAGGGATGAAACGGGGGTTGCTGGATGGGGAATTTAAATTCTCTATCGAACAGCATCGATTTCATTCCTTAATGTTAATTAGGCGGGGAGAGGCGAANAATTAGGAGGGGAGAGATGATTTTTTAATTCGCGGGCGAGTTATCCATTAAGTTTTTCATAGCGCCGTAAATTGCGTCGCAGTTTTTATTTTTTTATTACAGAGATTAAGGGATGAAATGTGGGTTGCTGGATGGGGAATTTAATTCTCCATCGAACAGCATTAGTTTCATTCCTTAATGTTAATTAGGAGGGGAGAGACGATTTTTTAATTGACGTGCGAATTATTGGGGTGGCACTCTGCGCCGAGAAACCATTGGGTTTCTCATAGCTCCGCGATTTTCGTCGCAGTTTTTATTTTTTGATTACAGAGATTAAGGGGTGAAACGGGGATTGATGGGTGGGGAATTTAATTCTCCATGGAACAGCATTGATTTCATTCCTTAATGTTAATTAGGCGGGGAGAGACGATTTTTTAATTAGCGGGCGAGTTATCGGGAGTCACTGCGCTGAGAGACCATTAGGTTTTTCATTGCGCCGTGACATTCGTCGAAGTTTTTATTTTTTTATTACACAGATTAAGGGATGAAACGGGGGTTGCTGGATGGGGAATTTAAATTCTCCATCGAACAGCATCGGTTTCATTCCTTAATGTTAATTAGGCGGGGAGAGGCGATTCTTTAAGTAGCGAGCGAGTTATCGGGAGTCACTGTGCCGAGAGACCGTTAGGTTTTTCATTGCGCCGTGACTTTCGTCGCAGTTTTTATTTTTTTATTCCAGAGATTAAGGGATGAAACAGGGGTTGCTGGATGGGGAATTTAATTC
>NW_021681321.1:2597-3399 GCF_001412515.2 Diachasma alloeum
CCCACTACAGAGTCACACGTGGTGTGGGAATGCATGCAGGCATTGGATACACTGGGTAGAAACAACCAGGTTACCGTAACCTGGGTACCAGGCCACCATGGGATTCTGGGTAATGAAGGGGCAGATACGCTGGCCAAGGAGGATACAGAAAAGGTGCCCGCACACGGCCTGCTTGGCATGCCCTTCGCAGTGAGAAAAACTCTTATTAAAGAACATTTCCGGCGAGATCATGTCAGGCGTTGGGAGAAAGTTGTGACCTGCAGACAAGCGAAACTGCTTATGAGGGGGCAACTAAGAGATAGAACCAGAAAGCTTCTGCAGCTGCACAGAGGGTACCTGAGGGTAGCAATGGGGTTCCTCACGGGTCATACAGCTCTCAGAGCTCATCTGTTCAAGATGAAACTTGCAGAACAAGAAGACTGTAGACTGTGCGGAAGCGATAAGGAGGGCGTTATCCACATTTTACGTGAATGCCCCCTATTAGCACTCCGTCGCTATAAAATCTGGGGCCAGGCTTTCCTGGAACCAGAGGACTTACAACAAGCAGCTGTCACCAGCCTTATTAGCCTAGTGAGAAACACACGGCTATGTGACTGACCGAAACTAAGGCGGATGTTACAAAGGATCGTATGATTTAGGTGACTCTGGGCGCTTTAAGTGACCAGCCGCGCATATTCTAATTCTAATTCTACAGAGGTTAAAGGATGAAACGGGGGTTAATGGATGGGGAATTTAATTCTCCATCGAACAGCATCGGTTTCATTCCGTAATGTTAATTAGGCGGGGAGAGACGATTCTTTAA
>NW_021681321.1:13447-38284 GCF_001412515.2 Diachasma alloeum
TTGCTGTATTCTAGTTGTTTAATTACTTTTTGGTGAATTTGATCAAGCAGCTTGGTGGAGAGCTTTTTCCTCGATGGAACTTGGTACGAGGAGTTCAGAGTTTTGATGAATTGCTTGAAAAACTTGGATTCCACCACATTAAAAGGTATATTGCAGCCGAAGAAAAATTCAGCCAAAGCCTCATAAATTACTGAATCTGCAGAACGCTAGAAAAACAACATTATTGATGTTCATTTTTATAATAAATCACGTATTTTTTCTACTCGAATGTATTATTTGTACTTACGTTGGGAGTGGATTTTTTACGATGATCATTCATATTGGAGTATTTTTTTGTTACCCAACTTTCAAATAAATACTTTACGATTCAAAATGTATGTATTATTATTGACACTTATTTATTTATTTATATTATAATGCTATTTTTATAATTGAAACATCAGTTCACATGAATTATTTCGAGTCCACCACTACTCAGGCGCTGCTGGTTATAGGTTAGGGAGTTTTATACCAATTGTATACTTTTTTTTACCATTTAGAGGTAAATTATCACTTTTATACGATGTACAGGTATAAAACCCAGATTTGCCACGGATGCCCAACCTTGCTGTACGCTATTGAGTGGGCGCCACTGCAGTGCAGAAATATACTGTATCATTTATATTTCTTATAAAATTGAATCATAATCACCCGGACCTTATATTTATCATATATTTAATAACAAGGTTTTCTCCCGAATGTTATTTAGAGCAATTGAAGATTTACTAGTAGTACGCTTCCGTAAAAGAGGGTCTAAGGCNCTGATCCGGCAGGCAGCGGGCCTGCGACTGCTGCAAGGATCCCGACTCAACCGACTCAACCGAAGTCGTCAATGGCGCCATCTCGGAGAATCCCCCCCACCTATCGTTGTAGTGACATTTCACTGACCCCTAACATTTATCATTAATTAGGGGGAAATACGCCATTAATTAGTGCCAGCGGTCATTAATTGTTAATGAATTAATATTCAAATTATATTTACAAGATATTTTGGCACTTTCCCTGGGTTTTTTGCCCAAAAATCGACATCTACGCACATCTACGGAACATCTACGGAACATCTACGCTATTCCGTAGAAGGTAAATCGCCAGGGTAGTGAGATTCGGGAGAAGTTTCGGTGAGCCGATTTTGTCACCCACCCAATTATTCTATATTTGTTTACTTACATTGATTTATTGACCGGCATGGCTACACCATGAATATTCTCTCTATTCTTTATCAATAAAATGGATTGAATACACGTAATTATTGTAAAATTGTTGGCACAACCGAGATCGAACTCAAAATAATAATTGTACCGTTATGATTCTAGTCCTGGACTTAAATAAATAATCTTTCTGAAACTGATAGTTTTTATATCTTTGAAATTATATAATTATATTTATTTTGCACCCGAATTATAAAAATTCTTCCGCTGTCATCATGACAATCGTTCTCCTCTTTTGAATTTCCTTCTCAGAAAACTCAGCTGTTTCCGGTTAAATTTCGTTCCATTCCGTTTATCCATTTCTTTCTTACAAAAAAACATCTCGGATAGGCTTTGAAACTGGTGAATCCTCAGTCCACACTTTAACCCCGTAATAAATTCCACTTGCATCAAATTATTGAAAAAATTATCCACCCAAATTTCTCCAATCAAATGAGAAGCTCTTTTTTTCTTCCAAAAATCTCATGACTCCTCGTGATCTTGTCGCTGCCACGCTAACCTGTAGGAGCAGTGGCGCACAGTAATCTACTTCCATAGCGTTCGTTTATATGCATGCATGTTTCGCACGTAACCAGTGACCTCGTGATAGTACTAGCAATATAGAATACAAGGTAGACCGTACTAAGAAAGATTGGTCGAAACGTGTCCACTCATTTAAATTCAAGCCCGGTTGGGTACCACGAAGAGGACGTTACTGGGATACTGTAATAAAACAAGGAACGAAGAAACATAAATCAACAAAATTAGAAATTTATTATGCCGGTTGCAAATAGTGCGGCAAGTGCAGTGAGTGGTTCCCTGCCAAAATGGCAATTGGCATTGGCAGTAGGTGCACCGGTAGCTCTTGGTCTAGGATACATGTACTACAAAAACTCTAGCCAAGGCAAATCAAAAGGCCCAGGTAAAGCCAATGGCACTGCAACTGATAAACAAATCTCAATAGATGGTGACTCACCAGGAAAAAACTCCAGGGCTGATAAACTCGAGGTTAGATGATTCTATAATACTTTTCTCATCACACACGGTCCACTTCGTGTCCGTCAAACGCCATTTACGGACATTTTAAAGAAAAATTATGTTTGTCACTCGGCCGAAAACCACTTTTCTGACTTGTGGTGATTGCATTCCTCGGCTTCACCTCGCTCTGTAACCCTCACACTCGTCAAAAAAGTTTTTTTCGGCCTTGTAACGAAAATAGCTATTTCTTATGGGTGCGTTTCGGAATCAACTACTGTAGCTGCAGTAAAGCGAAATTAGATAGGGTTACAGTACTGCTACTGCTACTAAGTCGATTGCGAAACGCGCCCTATGATAGTCAAATTAGACAATGCAACATGGAAACATGACTATATACAGTTTTTAAAAAATGGATTCTACTGTTATGATCAACTGTTGGTTTCTAATTGCTTTAGACACCGGCTGCGAGGGCCCAGAGATATAAGGCACAGGGCAATCAGGCATTCATCGCTAGGAAATACGATGATGCCATTTTGTACTATAACAAAGCCATCGAAGCATGTCCACTAGAAAATAAAGATGAATTAGCCAAAATTTATCAGAACAGAGCGGCTGCTTATGATGCACTTGTGAGTGGAATTTTCTCTGTACTGATTGAAATTGAAATTGGCTTATCAATTATTGGTTATTGCAGGAGAAGTTCACAGCGGTCAAAGAAGACTGTACAAAAGCTCTCGAATTGAATCCCAAATATACGAAAGCACTGATAAGAAGGGCTAAGGTTTTGGAAAAAAATAATGAGCTTGAGTTGGCCCTCGAGGATGTCACTGCTGCGTGTATTCTGGAGAGATTTACGAATCAGAGTGCTTTACTCACTGCCGATAGAGTTTTGAAACAACTTGGTAAGTCTACATGAGTCAAACGCGGAACATGGGTGATTATCTACAAATTGTTATTTTCTTATCCTTCAATTTTTCCAATCTCAAAATGATGAAATAATAATCAAATTTCTCCGGATGTCGAGAGACACTACGGCATTCCACCGTTTCCATAAAATAGATGCAATTCCCTGACTGTTTATTTACCTCTAGAGAACTGAAACCAGCTTAAATGTACTACCGTGGCATGTCCTTTTTATGAAATTCGAGATTTTGTCAATGAAACCGAGTAAATAAGTAGCTCAAAGAAAATTTCCTGAACATAGATAATAGGGGATGTGACTAAGTATCATTTCATGAACAATTTTCAGAGGAATAACTGTTTTACGCTCACCAGGACGATCAAAAAGTTTGTCCCACAATTTTAGCACTATTTAAAAAAATTTGAATTTAACTGCAGTCGCGCCATTTCTGATGTTTGCACATGACGCACGCACCGAAGTTCTGTAATGAAGGGGTGAGGCCCGGTATTTACACCAGTAACAATTAACTAGACATATGTCCATATCGAGAAAGACTACTCGAGAGATGAAAAAGATGAGTCACAAATTATTCTGTCACTACCGTGGTCTCATGATTGTTACATGTTGGATAATTTCTAAGGTATTTAGAAAAATGTTTTAGGTGTTTAAATAGTGCAAACTCAGAGTGACACCCAGGTGAGTCATCAACAACCGCTGAATACACCTGTGCTGTGTGGAAATTGATTGTTGAAAAAGAACCAAAGTGATCTCTGCAAATGAATATATGATACTCGAAAGATGTCAAATAAATCAATAAACTTGTTCTATTATTTAAAAATTAAATTCTTTGATTGAAATACGAAGACTTGTCAAGTTTGGTCACCACCGTAACAGTAAAAAATCGGTAACACTATTATTCTGAATCTTTTGAAGTTGTAGTAGAGTGGCGCTAGGACTATACTTCTGGACCATTATGACATATAGAAACGTAAACAAATTACTTTACAGACATGTTCAGATTTTGAAAAATATGCCAGGTGAAAAATGACAATTTGCAGAGAATGGCCCACATGTGATCATAAAATTTTTATTCTTTGCGAGAAAGTTGTCTACACTATTGGTTTCAGGGAAACAACATGCCCAAGAACTTATGACGACGAAGAAACCAGTGATGCCCAGCAAGCATTTTATCAAAACATATTTCAGTTCATTCAGGAACGATCCAGTATTATCAGTGGAAGCGATAGACTCGATGGATAAATATGCAGGCCCGTGAGTGTAATTTTCACAATGTAGTGATTAATAAGAAAAAAGAAAATCCCATTGTGGAGCAGTATAAGCGTTTTATTTGGAGATAAATGCCAAAATCTTGTTCATTATCGATCCATTTTTCATCAGTCAGGAATTTTACAGCGAAAAGTCAAAGTTCCTTAGTATTGAGCGAATTTTACATCAAAACGTGGATTAATAATTTTCCTTGAAAGATCTCATTGGCGAGATAATTCAATGATCACACAAGTGTGATGTATCGACGTGAAATATTCGCCCCGTCTGTCCACAATTGATTTGTTATAAAAAACTAAGTATTTTATGTTAATTGCACATTGTGTTGATAGGGGATTGACTAATGCGGTCGAAGCTTTCAAAGGAGAGAAATACGACGACATTATTTCTATATGCACAGCAGAGATTGAAAAGAGTGACATTGATGTTCCTGATAAAATGAAGCTTCTATTACTGAGGGGAACGTTTTACCTTCTTCTTGGACAGCATGAGAAAGCGATGGATGACCTCGATGCAGTGATAAGTGATAAGAATGAATCAGCGAGTAGAGAAGTCCGAGTGAATGCACTCATCAAAAGAGCGACGATGCATATGCAGTTGGAAAATCCATCACAATGTTTCAAAGACTTCGAGAGGGCATTGGCAACTGATCCAGACTGTGGCGATATTTATCATCATCGTGGACAGGTTTTTAATGCACTTATCAACCTGTAATGCAGTGTATTTTTGGCTAATGAATTTCACGATATTTTTTTTTAACAGGTTAATCTACTCCTGGAGAACGTCAATGAGGCGCGTGAGGACTCCGAAAAAGCATTGAAATTGAATCCCCAATTTGGAATTGCATATGCACAGAAATGTTATACGGATTATCGTCATGCAGCTATGAGTAGAATGCCAAGTCTCGTTGAATCCGCAATGGAGAACTTTGAAAAGTCCTTTGAACTCTTTCCAGACTGTTGTGAATGTTATACTTTGTATGCTCAGGTGAGAAGGCTTTTATATAATTAAAACTAATAAACTTACGGGTATTTATCCAAAATTTCGACTCGAAAAATTTGTATTTTTGCTTCCGAACGAAAACTTTGTTTTTGTCGAATTTTGACATTCTCCAATTTTGCATGGCAATGATATAGAATGTTATAAAACATGACGAAGTGTTTTTTTTGCTAATGTATGTGTGTAAGTTTGGGTTTTTGATGATGAATTTTCATAAAATACATCACGATGAAATGCATCGATAAAAATCTGAAATTTTTTAGATGTTATGTGATGCACAGTCTTATGAAAGAGCTGATGAATACTTTGCAAAAGCTATTGACAAAGACCCAAAAAATGCAACTATATACGTACACAGGGGCCTATTACAACTCCAATGGTGTGGGAATGTTGTTAAGGCGATGGAATACATTAATAAAGCCCTGGAGTTGGATGATAAATGTGAATTTGGGTATGAAACGTTGGGTACGATCGAAGTACAAAGGTAAAATATTTAATTTTAATGGGAAAATAATTGAATAGTGAAGTGGGAAAACGTGACTGACTTTGAATTTTTTTTATCATGAGTAACTTCAAGATTAAATTCCGAGAGACTTGTACTGATACAAATTTATAAAAAGTTTTTACCGATTCATGAAAAATTCAAATTTTACTTTCATGTTTTTACCAGTCCGTTTACAGCTCTAATATTTAATAAATTATGATTCATTTCAATGATTCGTTCAATATTTCAGAGGCAATCTCAAAGAAGCCATAAAATTGTTCGACAAAGCTCTATCATTAGCCCGAACAGGTCTCGAATTAACTCACATATTCAGTCTCCAGGATGCTGCAAAGGCTCAGTTGAAAATTGGGGAGAGATTAGGCGCTGATTTCATGTTTGGTATTTCAGGCATGTCCTAATCAACTCTGAGACACCAAATTTGAAAGTAACAAATTGCAAAATTGTAAAAATCATTAGTTTTGCATCGTTGTCCGGTTCACCGTATGATCATTTTGTGGCGCTAATCTTTACCAAAAGGGAAATCAGCGGCTTTATGATGTAAAAATAAAATAGAACTCAAATACTGATAAGCTGAGTGATCGATGAGATTTTTGGAGTTTACATGGAAACTGATTTCTTTATCACACAGGTTTTTCACGATTAGTAAAGTGCCTATATCGATTGTTCCAACGATTCAGTCCAAAACGCGTTAACGTACTCATATATTTAGTCAACCATTTTTTCTGTAAATCAATAATTGCATTTAATTAAAAGATATATTGTGTGAAACAAGGTAATAAATCATGTGTGTGAGTTTGAAATGGAAAAAAAATGTGACATGTGAAAATTGCAATGTTTATATAGGTAATCGCTTAAACACCTTTATGAAATTTGACCCTGTACAAATTGCAGATGCTTTGTTTCCTTCTTTATTATTATTATTATTATTATTTTATAGTTTTTAAAATCATTTGTTATCACTCACTTAATTATATAAACATCTGGAAAGATTTATTTGAAGATCGATCACTACGAAACCCTGTCTCTTGACTTCCTTGGTTTTCCTCTAGAGAAAGGAAAACCAAGCCCTTCTTTAGAAGAATTTTATTTTCAACTACAGTTTCAGGAATTGAGTCTGTGAGTTCAAACTAGATTGACTTTTTGGTCTTTATCTCTTGATACCTGAATCATTTCAGACTTCTGATTTCTAATTATTCATACGTCGTAGAAAACAGACGCAAGAGGATATCTGATGAGGAAGGCCAAGAATGAACTTGCAATCTGCAAACGAAAAACGAATAATACTGTAAAATAGTTCATTCACAGGATAATTGTGAAATATAAAGACATGATGAAGCTAATTTTGCTAGTATCTCTGAATTTAGTAAAATTGTAGAAGAATGTTGAAGGATCTTGTTTTAAATTCGAAAGATTTTTTAGAAAAAAAATCCGCGATAAATTTTTCGAAACTTTTTGGTTTTGATGATACTCGCAAAATTGTTGGTGGATAGAATGTAGCAGTAAATTTTCACTTTAATTACCTGAATTAATAAAAGAATTTTCGTTAATTGAGGCTCCTTTGTTGGTCCAATTACAATAAGAACGAAATTAATCAACGTGAGATTGTTGCAAGTAACTACACCATTCTCATCCTCATCCCATTTTACTATTTTTAGTATTCGAAAAATATTCATAATAAATCGACCAATAACATTGAGCTCAGATTTTTGAAACACTGTCACACTGGGATTTAATTTTCCACTCGTTGGATTAAATCTGAAATTTAGAAAAAAAAACTAATTCATCCCTCATGATATCTTATTTTCATAGAAGAAACTCTTACTTGGGTAATCGATGCCTTGGACACGCCATCAAATGGAACAACTGAGGCACACTGTACAAAAAATTAATAACCTGAGGGATGAAGAACAATAGTAGAGTTTTACTGAAATGTCCAATGATTCCAACAACTGCAAACGTCATTCCTGAGAAGTAGCAAAAAGTGTCGCCCACAAAAATTCGTGACGGATACCTGCAATAGAAATCATTTGGCGGAAATTCACCTTTGTTACAACTATCTCCATGACATATTAGATATTTTCATTAAGGCCCGGCTCAAATCGATCCCCCGTTACTCAGGGACTCTCGAAAATTTTCACTTTAGGTTTGTAAAAAAGTAAGAAAAGTTCTGAACATTTAGAAAAAACGTTTTTAATTATTGTTGAGGAATTAGTTCAATAGAGGAAATAAGAATAATGTATAATTACCATGGCAAATGACGGCCTGTTAGTCGACACCATGAAGGAGTAAAGACGAAATAATAAATCCTTTTGCACACTGCAACAAGACGATTGTACGAAAAACGGCTCTTTGAAAACATTTGTAACATTTTTAAGAATTTTTTGATCACACTTTAACAATGAATTACTAATCACTTACGCCAATCTCCTCCATTGATAATTGTACTGGCGATCGGCTGTCATTTTTACCGGGAATTGAAAACAGGAAAATTGCTCTTTCTTCCTTTTTTTGCGCCACCGACAAAAGTGACAGTTGATGGACAATACAATTTTCAATTGAGGAGATGAGTGTCAGTGGTAGTTCATCGTAAAAGTGTGACCAAAAAATTCTTAAATATATTACAAAATTTTTCAAAGAGCCTTTTTTCGTACAATCGTCTGGTTGCACGGTGCCAAAAGATTTATTATTTCGTCTTTCCTCCCCCCATGGTAGCAACTGATAGGCCGGCATTTACCACAGTAATTATATATTATACATTTCCTCTCTGGAACTCATGCCTCAATATTAATTAAAAACGCCCTTTTAAAATGTCCAGAATTTCTTTTACGTTTTTTTCAATACAAATTCATAATTTTCAGGGATCTCTGAGTGGCGGGGCATCAAGTTGAAATTTCGAGATAAAAATGGAACCCAAAAACGCAATCTTGATAACGTTCGGCAGATAGCGGAGCGGGGCCTTAAATTATTTATTATAAATATTTTTCTTAGCAACTTTTTCTAGTGTTAATTCAGGGATACAAAAAAATATCTGCTTAAAATTCCAAGATATGTATCTTGTATAATTTTCAATAGTCCATTCCTGCGATATCTGTTGTGCTTTATCACTTATTGGCTTTGAATTTAATGAACTTTATTTAACTCTCACTTTGCTCTTTTTTGATAGGATTGATAGGAAAAATATTGATTTACTTCATTTCATTTTCTTGCTATGCATATTCCAAAGAGAGAGGGAGTAGTTTCTTTTGGACATAAGAGGTCAGTTGCGTAGCAGAAAAACGAGATAAATCAACCTGAAAATTCTTAAGACCACCCATAATTATTTTGGCTTCATTCTGATAAAATGTAAGAGCTGCAAAAGAAGTAATCCGAGCATCTTCTAAAAATTGATCTCAGAGTGAAATTGGCTCATGTCGTTTTTTTTTATTTCACTTCACTAATGGGCTATTTATCTTCATCAATTCATTATGAATGGTTATCTGCTATTTTCGTGTTACTCAACATGATCGACTACCATCTTGAGTACTTGGAAAGTAATTAACCAGTTCAATTAATTTGAAACTATGAATAACCAATCCAGTTTGAAGTGTAAAAAATCTACTGCGAACGACCTTTATCGGAGAATTCCTTCACTCAGGTCAATACCGTCTGTTTGACACACCTGTCATTCTCGAACGCATTGTCCCTCAGCAGATGTTCAGATGTGATTCAACAAGAAGGACTGAGAGAAGTGAGAGTATAAGATTCCCCAGTATATATCTCTACACCGCCTCCATACCAGTTGTTATCGACCTCTGTCATAAGTTCCACCGAAAGAATCCCCTCAAATAAAAAATGTCAGTAGCGGGCAATATATGCATCTATAAATACGAGAAAAGGTAAATAGGACATTAAAAAACGTCATGTTAGCCCTTAGAAGGGTTCTAAAAAAAAATCCCAACTAGACTCTTGTAATCCAGCCGATGCACACCCAATGCATGTTTCTTTCACCGGGCATTAAGATAGAAGAGATGAAACGCATGCGCTCGTTGGTAAATCACGAATGCGCTTGTCATGCTTGTTGGAATATTATTACCATGGTGTTTTAGACACTCGCAGATGTGAATTTGCCTCGGGTGTGGTTTGTCATTTTGTCACTACCGGATAAGACACCATATTACAAAGATCAACTCTTTCGGCGATAAAACTAGCGAGTAAGACGTACAAATTTATCTAGAAAATTGAACATTATTTTCTTCCTGTTCAAAACTAAAAATGTTGAGTGGAGATAGAACGAGTAGAATTCCACCAACTGATGGAGACTGAGAAAATAGTACCGGGTAAGTGTATAGATACGTATATAAATATATTTTCACACAACTTCCGTCCCTTTCGCTTCACAACCACAACATAGATGTGTACATATATATATATATAAACATACATTGGGGCCGTTCGCACAGCCGGTGGTCCCGATGAGGTCACGGGTAACAAGTGGTGATTACAGTCGTTTTATTGTATGCATTTGGAGAATAGGCATATAAATAAACGCAATTGACAATAGTTTTGTTTTAACTCTTATTGCCAGAAAAAAATTCCCTTCCGGCATTTTTTTTCAACTCTTGGATGAGATTCTGGAGGTGACTTCAACTTCTGAGCATGGCAACTTCGTTCGGTACTTCCAAATCGATAATACTACAGTGAAGTTACACCCATTTCCAAGGAAATTATTATTATTTTGTTATTGGAGAAATTATAATTATAATTTCCTTTCGTCTCATTCGGGGAAAAGTATATTGGCTGTTGAGTTGTCATTTGTTCATCAATGCTTGTATTTTAATAATTCAGGTTATTCGTCACAGTCATGTGAAGAGATATGAAACAGGAAGCAATGTGACTGACTATAAGAAAGACAAAGAACTGATAAGACTCTGAGAAAAGAAGAAAGAAAAAGGAGAAAGAATTGCCATGCAGAACCGGCTGGACGGTAAGCTGGCGTTGCTCTATACATTATTGGTACTTCAAGTATTCATCGTGATGATTTACGTTGTGTCAACACCACCTAGTGAATATGCACAGATGACAACAAGGAATCCCATTAGTTTTATTAGAGTGGAACCAACAGAGGTAAGAAATTGTGAAAAATTGTGCTTTTGATAGTCATCCAATCAATGAATTTTCTGCACTCAAATATTTTTGTAGATTCCTCTTAAAGGTGAAAATCTTACACCAAAACCATCATACCAAATCTTAACTGATGAGTTAAAGCTGAAAGACACAAGAACATCAGGATTCTTCATCACGCAAAACACGACGAAATGTTGGAAGGAGGGCGTCTCCAATAAATCTCACTCGTCTCTGGAAAAATGTCAATGTCAGTGTGGATGGCATGGTGCAGACTGTGGTCAACCGGAAGTCGTTTGGCGAGCGATAATGGCTGCGAAACAAAAAATCAAACTGAAACCGAGGAAAACATTACGTCGACTGATTTACACATTCTCGGTACAAGACTACAACTCAGCAATGGCCGAAGTTATCGTAGAAGAGCTCCACCACGTCGTAGATTTATTTGTAATCTGTGACTTCAGTGCAGCAGAGGAGAATTTGCAGCATAAATTGAACAAGGGACTATTGTCCAGTCATCAGCGCAAGATATTATATATAAATGCTGCTCACAAGTCGCGGAAACCCTCGCGAGTCATCTCGAAATACGTGTGGGATAAAATAATCAGTGTTGTGAAGAATATAAAGGAGGACGATATCTATGTAATGAGTGGCCCTGAGCAGATATTGAATTGGCGTGCATTAATGTTCCTTAAGGTATACGACGGTTGGTCTCAGCCCATTGGCTTTCGCCTCAGATGGTCCGTCTTTGGATTCTTCTGGCAGCATCCTTCCAAAACAATCATAACCGTTGGTGCATGCACCATCGGATGTATATATCAATCATACCGAACAAATTCCATTTTACTTCAACGCGAATTGGGGGAGACCAATGAGAGAGATGTTCTTGGTTTAGTTATTGGGGATCTTAATCATTATGGTGGATGGTACTGTAATTACTGTGAAACACCCGCTAATATTATCATTGCTCTCAAGAAAGATGGTAAACCTAAAGAGGCTAAGTATGCTAAGAATATGGAAGTTCTGTTCGTGGAGGATTTAATCGGCACTGGAGTCTGGTTTGACGATAAGATGAGCCTTATCAGAGCTTATAAAACTACGGAATCGTACTTTGCGCCAGACACTGTTATGAGTAATAGTTTCAAATTTGACTGGCTGATCGATAATTTCTATGCTAAACTTGATTATTACTGATGATCATGCACGATCGAATGTCTGTGATATTTATTCAACCAGTCATAACTGATTAAAATTGCAAATGCAGCATATAAACTAATGATCGAATTTATATACAAGGATATATCGGAGTATGGATGTTGAATAATTTATATAAATAGGGAGGATTCAAATATATAAAATTGTAGAGATTAGAGGAATTGGCCATTTCATGGAGATAAAGAATATTAATTTTCTTTTTTTACTATATAGGTAATACTCTGTATCTCCTGAATTCCATATAATGCAATTTGTTTTTCTTTTTCACTTACCAGTTGTATTTAAAGAGAGCAAGTGACGTTGTTACGTATGGTATCATCAAATATAGTGAAAACTGGTGGGCCTTCCATAAATTACCACTCAATTCAATGAAATTGAATGTTATAATGCTAGCTGCAATAACAAGACTCTGTCCAACTTCTAAGCCATTTATACCGGCTAGAATGTTGATAGCATTTGTACAAAACACTGCCAGCATAGCCATGTACATATAATAGAATAATGAAAGCTCGACGGATAAACCCAACCATGATCTAAGTGGTTTTGGTACTATGATGACAGTTGCATTGCAATTCACGTAGTAAACCATTAAAAGGGGTAAGGATACTATTGTTGTCAATAAAAGTTTGTCTCTCCATCTGAGATCACAAACATCATCGACGAATCCAAGGATGAGTACCCAGCAGATGGACAAGAGAGCGGCTAGTAGCTCAACGAACTGAAACAATCGATTTTCGAAGGGAATTTAAAGAACAAAATTAAGGATGTTCTATACCTTTTCGGTCAAAATTCACGTTTTTTTAATTTTTCTCGCGAATTGTCGATCGANTACAAAACACTGCCAGCATAGCCATGTACATATAATAGAATAATGAAAGCTCGACGGATAAACCCAACCATGATCTAAGTGGTTTTGGTACTATGATGACAGTTGCATTGCAATTCACGTAGTAAACCATTAAAAGGGGTAAGGATACTATTGTTGTCAATAAAAGTTTGTCTCTCCATCTGAGATCACAAACATCATCGACGAATCCAAGGATGAGTACCCAGCAGATGGACAAGAGAGCGGCTAGTAGCTCAACGAACTGAAACAATCGATTTTCGAAGGGAATTTAAAGAACAAAATTAAGGATGTTCTATACCTTTTCGGTCAAAATTCACGTTTTTTTAATTTTTCTCGCGAATTGTCGGTCGGATTGACGCGAAAAAATATAACGTTTCTGCATTTTGTCATTATTTAATGACTCGCGAAGTTGCAAGGTGGTGCGATCATTTTTGTGCATTTTTGCTAAACGTTTAAAAGGAATCACAAAACTGTAGAAAAAACGCAGGAAAATGATTCCACCACCATGACACTGCGTGAGCCATTAAATAATGACAGAACACAAAAACGTTATATTTTTTTCCGTCAATCCGATCGACAATTCGCCAAAAAAAGGAAAAAAAACGTAAATTTCAGCCAAAAAGGTGTCGAACATCCTTAAGTGTAGTATCGTGAAATGGTAAAATGCAACGATATAATTGTTTACGTCTTGTTATATAATATTTTCAGTAATAATTTAAAAACTCATTTCAGAAAGAAATATTACAAACAATATGCTGTAAATCAACGATAAATGATGCCATTTCCATTATATTTTGATAAAATTAATAGACGAAGATATATAATAATTTTTCAGGCCATGATTCAATTTCTTTCAATCATAATTTTTTGAGTAATCGTCGAAAAATTGATTCAGGAAAAGTATATCAATACCTCCGAAATTCTATAATAAATTGATAAAACTGATGAACCTGACTCAATGAATGTGAAAACAAGACCATTTGAGCTCTTTAGAATCGTACTGAACTTACTTTTAATAACTCTTTGTCTCAAGTACATACGATCTTGTCCCACTATCGATAGATCAATTAGACATTTTTTCATGGTTGTCTCTCTGATAGTGAACAAAAAAAACTAGTTTTTCACACAGGTGTCTGATTAAATGCAACCTTCAATGGAGAGGGTAAAAACTTGAACATATGGCGTCATTTGTCGACAAAACAAAATTTACATACAAAGGCAAATTATAAGGATGTAATCTTGAGTAGTTTTGGAATTAACTGCTACGTCTTTTTGGCAAAGTTGCCCAGTTCCATCACTGGTATTTTGAGAATACTCTTTTCCATCTGCGAAAAACAACTGGAATGCTTTTAAGGATCAAACAGAGAAGACCGGTGGAGTAAATCGGAATGGGCAAAGTATCATACTCGAGACGAATGGAGGCCAATACAAGGATTAAATATTCTTGAAGTTCAAAAGAAACCCTAGGTCAGGTTCACACGACATTTATCCACGTCCACACATTCGAGCACTATTTAGAAATGGCATATTCGAAAATTTTGGACCATAGTTATTCTACTGAAAATAATTGGGAATTTCAATTTAGATGATTAGAATATTTCCGTTCGGAAGCAAAAAACTGGAAGGATATTTTTCATTCGAAACTGTTTTGACTTATGCCCACGATTTGAAGTGATAACACATGTTATAATGGCCGTTGACAAATTATTGGCTATTAACTTTAGTTCAAATAATTTGATAATTTACCTCGTCGTGAGGGAAATTGGAATTGTCTGAGATGTATTCGGTGAATGGTATTGGTATGAACAGAAACATGGTGCAGAGAAACACAAAGCCACTGACAACCCCCAGGGCTTCCGGTCTAAAATAGAAGAATCATCAATAAATTAATTAGTTACAAACGATTACCTATTATTTAAATGCCTAAATACTTACATTTTTCCTCCATCCCTCTTATTCATATCAACACCCCAGAGGTTAGTCTTCTCCACGAAAACCTTACCCAATCTGGGAATTAATTTCATTGTGATGGAATATGCACAAATGGACATGAAAATATTAACAAGTAGGGGCAAATTCATTTTTCCTAAACTTCAACTACCGTCAGTGTGGGGGTTATGGAACATGTGGGGGTACTGGAACACTTTAAAGCATTTATTAAGAAAATAAAGTCCCAACCGTGTTAAAACTATAGGGAATTCCGTCTCGAAGGTCTCTTATCTTTCCCTAGGATTAGGTTTGTTATGTCCAGGGTTGAGCAAGTAAATTACCTTAGGTAAATTACATGGTTTTTGACCGGTCATAAAGTAGGTAAATTACCCGGGCGAGTTGTCGGCTTTTTGACCTGTCAAAAACCTATGTGGCGCCATCTATTAGCACCTTGGGGAACCGGGAGATTTTTACCGAGAATACCGCCTGTCAGAGTTACAAGGGTCAAAATTCGAAAAAATCATACCCACTGAGGTTATACCTCGCAAGGGTCAAACGTGACAATCATAACTTGCGAGGGTCAAACGTCACAATCATAACTTGCGAGCGTTAAATGATCATAAGCTGTTGCAACAAAGACCAAACGGAATAGTTTCAGATTATTTTTTCTTAATTCATGATCATTCTACTCTTGTCATTGTTCTGCCTACAGGAGAGATAAGTTGAAAAATCACAAGAGTTAAAATTAAGACGCAGGTAAGCAGGAAAATCACAAACGATCAAGAAACAATCACAAAGTAGGTAAATCATAAGGGTCAATCAGGATAACTAGGCCGTGACCTAGTGACCTGTTTGACCCTTGCGAACCTACTTGCTTTTTTTGTTTAAACTTTATGACCGTTGGAACCTTGTAATTGTACCGCCTGGCGTCCCCTGTTGACCCTCTTATTAGTTTCACCCTCCAGATTAAAGGATTGCTTCCGTTGTTTGACCCTTGCGACGTTTGATCCTAAGAAGGCATAACCCTTGCGATGTTTAACCTTCGCGAGGATAACCCTCGTGATCGTTTGATCTTGACGATTTCCGGCCAATGTGCCTCTCACTTTTGACCCTTGTGACTTTTTAGCTTAGCTTCCTTGTAAAGAGCTTTCTGACACTTTTTGACATTTTTGACGCCCCAGAGGTAAATTACCGGTATTTGACAATGTCACGTCATAAACTTCCATCTGCGAGATATGCCCAACCCTGGTTATGTCCTATCAATGTTACTAGGAGGACAGTGGCGCCTTTTTGAAATAACGAGCGCCAAACTTAGAAATGTGGATCCGTTAGCCGCTAAACCTCTGATGAGGACTCCATCGATGTTGACTCGTTCATTTTTTGAATAAATGGGTTGAAGGTGTATTCCAGAATAAATCAAAACACTAGTGCTTAGGAGAGCACATTAACACTATTTATTTCAAACTTCTAATTTAAACTTGAAATCTTTGGTAGACAAATACACTTGATAAAACTTTTATGGAAAACTTTAAGAAAAACTAATCGAAGAGAGAAGCTGGAACAGTTGTCGGAACAACAGCCACGATGGGACTGTCTCTAACTTAAACTAAAAATGTAAGGGTTGGGTCCATACACCTCCACTAGACCAAAAGTTGCGCGCGCAATCTTGGCCCGGACTAAAGGGAAGAGGGGTAACTTAAAAGAGAAATCGGGAAGCAAAAGAGGGAGAAAGGGGAGCGTGTGACGTCAACAGTATTCCCTCTTGAGGGGTCTCAGGCCCTTCAGGTCCGCGATACAATGAACAAAGGAGAACTCAACACTCAACACGTGTGGAACACGTGAATCAGAGAGACTTTCTAAATATCTCAGAACCGAGACTTAACAATTTTACGACCGTAACCGTCGAGTTTATTTTCTCTCTATATTTCAGAATTTCATGAAAAGTATTGTTTTGAGGAATTTTGGAGAGCTGTAAATTTACGAATTTTCTCAAGTACTTGACATTTATTATTTCCGGCAACGGTTTTTCTCACGCCTGCGAAGTTGTTTTTCGTCCCCTGTTCATTGTCCTTTCATTCTCGACTTTTCTCAGTATTGAAAGATTTTACGTTATTTAATTAATTTTTTATATTAATTTGAATATCGCGGACAACCATCAAAATCAGCGTCAAGACATCACACCTTCCCGCATAAAATAAAAATTAGACTCAAGAAGAGTCTAATTTTTAACAAGTCTTATTTTATTTTATGTACTTATCAATTATCTGAGCATATATACAGTCTTATATTCTAAATCATCTATCCATTAACATGAATGATTAGCTTACATTTCTTATTTTAAGTCTTAGAAGATTTTTTCGATCAAAATGCTGGTTTTAACTTATTAATATGTACAGTTTTCTTACGATAATCCGATAGCTTAATCTCTGCATTCTCATTGTTCATCACTTTTGACACCTCATAGGGCCCTAAATAATTAGCATCTAACTTACTGGTCTTAGCATCATTTATTAAAAATACCCAGTCGCCCGGTTCAAAATGTCTTTGATTAACAGCCCTGTCGTAATACACTTTAGATCTAAATTTCGCTAAATCAACATTATCAGCTGCACGTGATTGAGTTTCACGCAGCTTTTCTACTAAATCACCTAGATACTCCGTATATACAGGTACGCTACTTTCTTTAACAAAATTAGATGGAATCCGTGCCAATCTCCCAAAAATCATCTCATGAGGAGTAAAACCTGTTGATTCATGGACTGAAGTATTGTATGAGAACATGGAATATTTTATCCACGTATCCCAGTCTCTGTTCGTGTCAATGAAAAATTCTTCAAGTACTCAACTAAGACTAAATGACTTCTCTCCAGAGATCCATTAGTCTGAGGGTGGAAAGCTGTGGTTTTCAACTGTTGGATCTTGAATAATTTAGCTAAATGTTTCATAACTTCACCGATAAAATTCGAACCCTGATCAGTCAATATTGCCTCAGGACAACCAAAAACACAAATGAAATTTTCTGTAAAAGCTTTTGCAATATCAATGGCTTTTGTTTCAGCTAGAGGAACTGCTAATGAATATTTAGTTAAATTATCTTGAATAGTTAAAATATATCTGTTGCCAGTGCTAGTAATGGGTAATGGTCCTACAATGTCGAGTGCAATTTTTTCAAAGGCTGTCTGTGGAGTATCAGTAACTATCATGGGTTGTCTTGTCTTGACTCTAACTAATTTATTTTTCTGGCAAGTAACACAATGCTTAATAAAATTTTGGATCTGTGGTTTCATATTTTCCCAGTAATATAATCGTCGGATTCTGTCATAAGTTTTCACGACGCCTTTATGTCCACCCACTACAGACTCATGCATCTCTTTTATTATATTTTCTCTTTTATCGATTTCTGGTACCTCAGTTTGATTTAGGCAAATAGTGACATGATAGCCTTGGGGAAATGTTCTTTCTAAATACATCTTAATATTACCCCAGGGGAGTTTATCAAGTCCGCCTCCAGTTCGCGCTATTCTAACTGTTCTTACGTCAAAATAATCTATTGATTCTTTCAGTTTTGTTATACCAAGACTAATATTGTTCAAGAGCGTTTTATTCTCAACTCCTTCTTTGATCACAATCAGGAAAATGTGGATTTTTCCATTTTTGAAAACAACTACATCACCGATATCCGGTTTGTCTTTGGGAAATTGTTTTTCGTCAATGTAACTCCTAGCGAGTAATTCTTGAAAAACTGGGGTTCTCATCTTGAAATCTGCAGAAATGAAGGTAGCGATGTTATCCTTTCGCCTGAAAATTCCATCTCTGGTTTCGCTAAAAACATTCAATGGGACACGTTTATTTACTCTTTTCCCATGTTTAATAATTTTCTCTACTCGGGGGGAATTTAATTCTTCTTCGTCTGAGGAAGTAGGTTGATCGTCATAATCACTCATTTCATCTGGGAAATCTTCCTCTGGAAAAACAGGGGTAGAGGGTTCTTCTTCCGAGTTCGAATGAAAAACTCGACTAGTACTCTCCATATGGAAAATTGAGCATTCCTCGCAAACACGATCACTTCCGTTGGGACTATTTCTACTATTTATTGATTTATCTCTTGTTGGACTTCCTCTAGATGCCTCGAGTGTTAGTATTGCATGCTGTTTTTCTATGATTTTCTGTAATTCTAGGGGGTCATGCGTGCACGTCTTATTCAGACCATTTTGTGTTCTATGCATTTCGTCTTTGCTCCATGCTTCCGGGCCCGGATAATAAACTAAGAACCCTTGGTTCGCTAGGAAAAGGGAAGACTCAGATAAGTCAGACTCCTCTACAGAAAGTACTGTGTCCTCTCGGCCAACCTCTTCCTGATCTGCAGGGGCACCCTGACCCTCATTAACAGACCTTCCCTTTTGATTTCTAAGGGGAGTGGCTCCTCTCTGATGTGACTTACTCACATCAGCGTCCATCCCATTTCTAGTAACTACGTCATTTCGTTTGACGAAATGAATTCTCTGGGTCTGTTTACTAAAATCTTGGGTTTCTCTGATTATGTTTCTCTCTATTGAGGACATCCTCGGGAAGTCTTCTAATTCTTCAATAAACAAACTCTTTGTAAACTTGATGTTTGCAATTGATAGATTTGATAATTCTACAGGATTTCGTGAAAGTGCATCAGCATTAGAATTCAGTCGTCCTGGTTTATAAATTACTTCATACTCATGTTCTCTCAGTGATAACACCCAACGGAGTAATCGCGATGCTGGATCTTTGATTTTATGAGCCCACACTAATGGCCTATGATCTGTCACTAATTTGAATTTTGTTCCATACAAATACGGACGATAGTGCCTCACAGCAAAAACGATCGCGAACAACTCCTTCTCTATGACAGAATAATTGAGCTCAGCTCCTGTTAATAATTTTGAGGCGTATGAAACAGGTAAATCATGACCCATTTCTCCCTGGCTGAGAACAGCTCCGAGGGCATAGCAAGAAGCATCTGTTGTTACGATAAAAGGTCTCTTGGAATCGGGGAATTGAAGAATGGGCTCTTTACATAAGAGGTCACGCAAATGTTCAAATGCGTTTTGACACTCGGTACTCCAAACGAACGATTGATTTTTCTTCAATAACTGGGTTAATGGACGAGAGATTCTGGCTAGATTGGGGATGAAACGTCGGTAATAACCGATAAGACCAAGAAATTCTTTGATATTTTTGGGTGTTTTAGGGACGGGAAATTCTTTCACTGATGCTACTTTTGTCGTATCTGGAGTAACTCCTTTGTCACTCACAATATGACCTAGATATGTCACGCTAGTTTGTAAAAATCTGCATTTATCTATTTGCAAGGTCAATCTACTTGTTCGAAGTCTCCCCATCAATTTGATGAGTTTTCTCTCATGATCTTGAAGGGATGATGCGTAAACTACAATATCATCGAGATATACGAAAAGGTCTGCACCTTGGAGTCCAGTGAGTACCTGGTCCATAAGACGCTGAAACGTCGCTGGTGCGTTCTTAAGACCAAAGGGCATTCTTGTGAAGTGATAATGACCATTTGGGGTTGAAAAAGCCGTTTTCATTTTGTCCCTCTCGTCCATAGGGATCTGGTGGAATCCAGAAGCTAGATCAAGGACCGAGAAGTATTTAGCACCTCCCAATTGGTCCAAAATATCAACAATATGGGGAAGGGGGTAGGCGTCTGAAATATTCTTTTCATTTAAATTTCGAAAATCTATCACCATACGCCACCGTTTATTCCCAGCTGAATCAGCCTTTTTCGGCACGATCCAAATGGGTGAATTATATGGGGATGATGAGGGCTCGATTATATCTGAGGCGAGTAATTCCTTAATTTGTTTCTGAATTTCCTCTTTGTGAATTTGAGGAAATCTGTACTGTTTAGTGGAAATTGGAATTTCGTCTGTTGTTGGGATACTATGAGTCATAACATTTGTGCCCTGTAAGCGATCACCTGGAAGCTGGACTTGATAAGGGTATTTTCTAAACACTTTAATTATACTTTGTCTTTCTTCTGAATTGAGATTTTCTAAATGAAGGCTATCTTCAAGTCTCTTCATCCGTTCCTCTACAGATTCACTTTCAAACGCAAAACAAGTCTTAATCGGTTTCTCGGAATAACTCTCTATTTCTTCGATATATTGCGCTGGAATATTGAGTTCCTGTTCCTCCTCGTTGCAATTAATTATAAATATCCAAGCTATCCCATTGTTGTTTGTTACTAGCGACTCTCCTGCATATAAATTTGGGCCTAAATTCAACCTCGGTAAATATCCCTCTTTTAATTCATTATTCAAAACTTTTATGCCCACTTTGGTTTTGCAACGAGCAGGAACTGTCACCCTTGTTTGCAATAATGGAATTGTGATTCCTTTCTCACTCACTCGCACACAACTATCAGAAAAACACAATGTTGCTTTCTCATCTCTCAAAAATTGTGCACCTAAAATACCATCATACTTGATTGGAAAATCTGCACGAATAACTTGAAATCTACATGTAATGGAGTCAAACGTGATTTGAACTTCGCCAACTGTTTCATCGGACCCTGGGGTTATACCTGTTAATACGAAACGTTTACTCCTATCAATTTCAACGTGAGGTTTCAATAAGCTCTCTTTTATCAGATTTATATCTGCCCCAGAGTCAACTAAGAGTCAATTCCTCATATTCAATAAATCATCACTAGTAATTGTTACACAAGGAGAAGCTTGTTGATCGGCATGATTAATGTTGATCGATGCCTGCTGAGTTTGAATTTGATTGTTTGATTGAGAAGAATGTGTATTAGTATTACCAAATTTGTTTGAAGAAGTTCGACATTTCATAGTGGAATGCCCAGTTCTTTTGCAATTAACGCAATATCCCGGCTTGAATTTACTGTGACATTCACTCTTCACGTGACCTACTTTACCGCACGCATAGCAAATAACTTTTCCAAATGTTTTTTGATTATTAGTTGACATGACATTGACTTGAGCAGAAAGTGGCTTGTGTGTTCGATTTTGTGAATTGTACGGCCCGTGATTTTTGAAATGATTTTTGTGATGACTTTGTGAATTATTTGAAATTTTATCCTGTTCGTGTTTGAAAATATCATTGTGTTCTTCGATTTCTTTCTCTTTCTCAATCGCGATTTTAACAGCAGCTTCGAGATTAGCTGGCTCTTTATTTGAAACACACGTACTAAGTTCACCCCTTAAGCCTCGAATGAAACTATTGCGAGCCCCCTCGTGTGTGCCTGCAAGGAGCCCTACTGCAATTTCACTGGAATATTTTTCACGAATCAACTCTACAATCCCTCGCACTACAACTTTGATTCTCGCAACAAAATCGACTATTTTCTCATTGGGTTTTTGATGCATTTTTGAAAGTAATCCTTGCCACTGAGAGAGCGTCTGGCAAGGTGCAAGAGCCTGTTTTAGATTTGCAAAAATGTCCTCGAGATTTGAAGTTTCTTCATCAACATATTCACTGGCCGTCCCGGAAATTCTCGATTTAATTAATTGAGTGAGGAAAATGTGATGTGAGGGAGATGCAAGCGCGATTGCTTGTTTGCATAAATTGATGAATTTGTTTAAAGGCATATTCTGGCCATTGAATGTTGGAATCAAACTAGAAATGTCTTTCAATGACATAGTGGACACAGAAGGCTGAATGTTCTGACTGATCGAACTCGTTTGACTCCTAGGTTGTGACAAATTACTAAACAAATCATCTGAACTGTCTAATGTGACATTAACACTTGAATGATTACTTGTTGATGGTGCAGAAACTCCTCTCGTCTTACCACGTCTATTTCTTGTAGGTGCCATTTTTAAAATTTTACTAAAAATTCTAATGAATCTATTGGCTTCTCTCTTTGCAAAATATAATAACTAAAATTTCGTGTGCTCCCTCTAGATATGGACAAGGTGCGGCCTATAATCAGGTGTATCTCTCTGAAAACTCAGGAAAACCGCAAAAAACCTGAGCAATACCCTGAAATGTCCATCCTCTAAATAATATTTATTTCTAGACTTACAATTTTCTCTTTACAGCTAATCCAAAGGAAATACTATTTCACTCTAATTTCACTCTAATTTCACTTTAATTTCACTTTTAAATTTCACTGATTGCCCATAAAATTTTCTATCACTTGACACTTAATTCTGCCTGACGGGTCTTCCTGTCAACTGCTTGGCTGCAACCACCCTGGACCTCTTGACTGCAACGACCTTGGACCTCTTGACTGCAACCGCCGGAACTCAATAGCATCAGTAACATGATTTTCTCGAATTTTCAAATTTCAATTCAACGTTCGATGAATGCGGCCATCCCACCGCTGTCACCAATTGTTATGTCCTATCAATGTTACTAGGAGGACAGTGGCGCCTTTTTGAAATAACGAGCGCCAAACTTCGAAATGTGGATCCGTTAGCCGCTAAACCTCTGATGAGGACTCCATCGATGTTGACTCGTTCATTTTTTGAATAAATGGGTTGAAGGTGTATTCCAGAATAAATCAAAACACTAGTGCTTAGGAGAGCACATTAACACTATTGATTTTAAACTTCTAATTTAAACTTGAAATCTTTGGTAGACAAATACACTTGATAAAACTTTTATGGAAAACTTTAAGAAAAACTAATCGAAGAGAGAAGCTGGAACAGTTGTCGGAACAACAGCCACGATGGGACGGTCTCTAACTTAAACTAAAAATCTAAGGGTTGGGTCCATACACCCCCACTAGACCAAAAGTTGCGCGCGCAATCTTGGCCCGGAATAAAAGGAAGAGGGGTAACTTAAAAGAGAAATCGGGAAGCGAAAGAGGGAGAAAGGGGAGCGTGTGACGTCAACAGTATTCCCTCTTGAGGGGTCTCAGGCCCTTCAGCTCCGCGATACAATGAACAAAGGAGAACTCAACACTCAACACGTGTGGAACACGTGAATCAGAGAGACTTTCTAAATATCTCAGAACCGAGACTTAACAATTTTACGACCGTAACCGTCGAGTTTATTTTCTCTCTATATTTCAGAATTTCAAGAAAAGTATTGTTTTGAGGAATTTTGGAGAGCTGTAAATTTACGAAGTAAACTCAAGTATTTGACATTTATTATTTCCGGCAACGGTTTTTCTTACGCCTGCGAAGTTGTTTTTCGTCCCCTGTTCATTGTCCTTTCATTCTCGACTTTTCTCAGTATTTAAAGATTTTACGTTATTTAATTAATTTTTTATATTAATTTGAATATCGCGGACAAAGATGGCTGATCATTGCTACCAACCATCAAAATCAGCGTCAAGACATCACAGGTTTGGTCGAGGTGAGTCAATGAAAACCATTTTAACCACGGTTAACGCCAAAGAGGATTGACTAAAGTAGAGGCTCAGATCTCGGGGTTAGACTGACCCCAAGCCAAAAGTAGTTCGACCCCAACGGAGGGATGCCGCCACGGTCGAATCTGACGGCTGAGCGAACTGCCTGTGCGGGTAACTCGTCAGTAGCAGTCCCGCTGTCACAGGGATAATTTTGAAGTGGAATTTGTGTCCTCCTCGTCCTCAGCATGTTCTTAATGTTTTTCAGGTGATTTATTTGCTGGCTAATTAATATTAAGGAATGAAACACAGAGGGTGTGATGGAGAATTAAATTCCCCATCAATCGATCCCCGTTGCATCCCTTAATCTCTGTAACAGAAAAATACAAACTACGACAAAGTCATGGGCCAGTGAGAAAAATAATTTTGTTCTCGGCGCACAGTGACTTTTCACCATTCGCTCGCGAATTAAAAATTCACTTCTCCCCTCCTAATTGAGATTAAGGGATGAAAAAAGAGTAGTTCGACGGAGAATTAAATTCC
>NW_021681321.1:38313-42549 GCF_001412515.2 Diachasma alloeum
CCTCTCCCTTCCTAATTGAGATTAAGGGATGAAAAAAGGGCAGTTCGACGGAGAATTAGATTCTCCATTAATTAACCCTTTTTTCATCCCTCAATTTCAATTAGGAGAAGAGAGGTGAATTTTTAATTACCGGGAGTCACTGTGCGCCGCAAAACAATTATTTTTCTTACTGCGCTGTTATTTCCATGACAGTTTCTTCCATTTTTCACAGAGATTAAGGGATGAAAGAGGGTCAGTTGGTGGGGAATTTAATTCTCCATCGAACTACTCTTTTTTCATCCCTTAATCTCAATTAGGAGGGGAGAAGTGAATTTTTAATTCGCGGGCGAATGGTGAATAGTCAGTGTGCGCCGCGAAAAAATTATTTTTCTTACTGGCCCCTGACTTTCATGGCAGTTTTTAATTTTTTGTTACAAAGATTAAGGGATGAAAGAGGGTTAATTAATGAAAAATTTAATTCTCCGTCGAACTGCTCTTTTTTCATCCCTTAATCTCAATTAGGAAGGGAGAGGTGAATTTTTAATTACCGGGAGTCACTGTGCGCCGCAAAACAATTATTTTTCTTACTGGCCCCTGACTTTCATGGCAGTTTTTAATTTTTTGTTACAAAGATTAAGGGATGAAAGAGGGTTAATTAATGAAAAATTTAATTCTCCGTCGAACTGCTCTTTTTTCATCCCTTAATCTCAATTAGGAAGGGAGAGGTGAATTTTTAATTACCGGGAGTCACTGTGCGCCGCAAAACAATTATTTTTCTTACTGGCCCCTGACTTTCATGGCAGTTTTTAATTTTTTGTTACAAAGATTAAGGGATGAAAGAGGGTTAATTAATGAAAAATTTAATTCTCCGTCGAACTGCTCTTTTTTCATCCCTTAATCTCAATTAGGAAGGGAGAGGTGAATTTTTAATTACCGGGAGTCACTGTGCGCCGCAAAACAATTATTTTTCTTACTGGCCCCTGACTTTCATGGCAGTTTTTAATTTTTTGTTACAAAGATTAAGGGATGAAAGAGGGTTAATTAATGAAAAATTTAATTCTCCGTCGAACTGCTCTTTTTTCATCCCTTAATCTCAATTAGGAAGGGAGAGGTGAATTTTTAATTACCGGGAGTCACTGTGCGCCGCAAAACAATTATTTTTCTTACTGGCCCCTGACTTTCATGGCAGTTTTTAATTTTTTGTTACAAAGATTAAGGGATGAAAGAGGGTTAATTAATGAAAAATTTAATTCTCCGTCGAACTGCTCTTTTTTCATCCCTTAATCTCAATTAGGAAGGGAGAGGTGAATTTTTAATTACCGGGAGTCACTGTGCGCCGCAAAACAATTATTTTTCTTACTGGCCCCTGACTTTCATGGCAGTTTTTAATTTTTTGTTACAAAGATTAAGGGATGAAAGAGGGTTAATTAATGAAAAATTTAATTCTCCGTCGAACTGCTCTTTTTTCATCCCTTAATCTCAATTAGGAAGGGAGAGGTGAATTTTTAATTACCGGGAGTCACTGTGCGCCGCAAAACAATTATTTTTCTTACTGGCCCCTGACTTTCATGGCAGTTTTTAATTTTTTGTTACAAAGATTAAGGGATGAAAGAGGGTTAATTAATGAAAAATTTAATTCTCCGTCGAACTGCTCTTTTTTCATCCCTTAATCTCAATTAGGAAGGGAGAGGTGAATTTTTAATTACCGGGAGTCACTGTGCGCCGCAAAACAATTATTTTTCTTACTGGCCCCTGACTTTCATGGCAGTTTTTAATTTTTTGTTACAAAGATTAAGGGATGAAAGAGGGTTAATTAATGAAAAATTTAATTCTCCGTCGAACTGCTCTTTTTTCATCCCTTAATCTCAATTAGGAAGGGAGAGGTGAATTTTTAATTACCGGGAGTCACTGTGCGCCGCAAAACAATTATTTTTCTTACTGGCCCCTGACTTTCATGGCAGTTTTTAATTTTTTGTTACAAAGATTAAGGGATGAAAGAGGGTTAATTAATGAAAAATTTAATTCTCCGTCGAACTGCTCTTTTTTCATGCCTTAATCTCAATTAGGAGGGGAGAAGTGAATTTTTAATTACCGGGAGTCACTGTGCGCCGCAAAACAATTATTTTTCTTACTGCGCTGTTATTTCCATGACAGTTTCTTCCATTTTTCACAGAGATTAAGGGATGAAAGAGGGTCAGTTGGTGGGGAATTTAATTCTCCGTCGAACTACTCTTTTTTCATCCCTTAATCTCAATTAGGAGGGGAGAAGTGAATTTTTAATTCGCGAGCGAATGGTGAAAAGTCACTGTGCGCCGAGAACAAAATTATTTTTCTCACTGGCCCATGACTTTGTCGTAGTTTGTATTTTTCTGTTACAGAGATTAAGGGATGCAACGGGGATCGATTGATGGGGAATTTAATTCTCCATCACACCCTCTGTGTTTCATTCCTTAATATTAATTAGCCAGCAAATATATCACCTGAAAAACATTAAGAACATGCTGAGGACGAGGAGGACACAAATTCCACTTCAAAACTATCCCTGTGACAGCGGGACTGCTACTGACGAGTTACCCGCACAGGCAGTTCGCTCAGCCGTCAGATTCGACCGTGGCGGCATCCCTCCGTTGGGGTCGAACTACTTTTGGCTTGGGGTCAGTCTAACCCCGAGATCTGAGCCTCTACTTTAGTCAATCCTCTTTGGTTAACGCGTGGTTAAGTTAAGTTGGGCCCCCCTACCGCCGCTCCATTCCATCTGTGTTGAAAATGGTGGCGCCTGTGTTTACGTGTGTAATCGATTTAAATGTGAATATGGCATATGTGGTTTTAATTAAATTTTTGTAATGAACAACGTTATCGGTGATTTAATTGGTGGTGCTGGACGTTATCACCCTATTCGACGTAACGCAGAACCAGTTAACCACTTTGAAATTCTCCCAGAAATACAATTCAGGGAACGATACCGTTTGTCAAAAAAAGCATTCCTACACGTGCTCCGGAGAATAGAGTATGGTCTGAGAAGACCTCTTCGAAGGTAATTATTATTTTCTATAATCGCTTTGCACTGGAGGTCGAAGAATTACTTTGAGGTATTATCTATGCCCTGGAGTGAGGTTGAACCAACAAACTGTGTGCAGTAAATGAGCACTGTTTTTTTTTTAGAAATCACAGGATCACTTCGAGTATTCAGTTATTAGTGGCTCTACGTTTTTTTGCTACTGGTTCATATTTGATTACTGTGGGAGACACAATGAACATAAGTAAATCAGCAACCCTGGTGATCCAGGAGCCACGGTACTTGCGTGGCTAATTCTGGGGCTAAAAAGGGGGAAATGATATCTGAAAACACAATAAACGTGGATAGACGAATGATTAGTTTATATTTGCACTGTTTATAACATCGTTTTCTATCAATTGATTGAAATTAATGTGAGTGTATATAATGATAATACAAGACCCGTAGGGGGAATGCCGGGAGATGGCGGCAGTGTCGATATCCCAACGGTGGTGGTCAAGTCGACAGCAGTCGCAGCCAGAATAAGTGAGACCCCAACAGAGGTGGGGAGCCACGGTCGATTCTAACGGCTGGGCGAGCTGCTTGTGCCGGTAACTCGGCAGTAGGGCCAGAAGAAGAATATCCATGGATTTTTGGAGTGGGGGACAAGCATATGAGTGGGAATTACGTGGGAATTAAATTCCCCATCCATCAATCCCCGTTTGATCCCTTAATCTCTGTAATAGAAAATGAAAAGCGCGACGCAATTTACGGCGCTATGAAAAACTTAATGGATAACTCGCCCGCCAATTAAAAAATCGTCTCTCCCCTCCTAATTAATATTAAGGAATGGAACGAATACTGTTCGATGGAGAATTAAATTCCCCATCCATCAATCCCCGTTTGATCCCTTAATCTCTGTAATAGAAAATGAAAAGCGCGACGCAATTTACGGCGCTATGAAAAACTTAATGGATAACTCGCCCGCCAATTAAAAAATCGTCTCTCCCCTCCTAATTAATATTAAGGAATGGAACGAATACTGTTCGATGGAGAATTAAATTCCCCATCCATCAATCCCCGTTTGATCCCTTAATCTCTGTAATAGAAAATGAAAAGCGCGACGCAATTTACGGCGCTATGAAAAACTTAATGGATAACTCGCCCGCCAATTAAAAAATCGTCTCTCCCCTCCTAATTAATATTAAGGAATGGAACGAATACTGTTCGATGGAGAATTAAATTCCCCATACAGCAACCCC
>NW_021681321.1:42791-62149 GCF_001412515.2 Diachasma alloeum
AAAGCTTCGTAAAAGGTTTTGAAATTTTCTGTGAATCAGAGGTTTGATCTTCTCAAACTTATCCGTTTGTGACCTCAGACCTGGAGTTTGATTTCTCATTCAATAACTATCAATGGCGGGGAAACAAATGAGTAATATTGGAAATAATAGAGAAAGTCGCAGTAGAGATTATACAGTCGTATTTTTGCTGAAAGAATGTTTTTTCTGTCAGCNCACTGTGACAGCGTGACTGCTATAGGGCTTCTAGCAGATGTTTTCCCTGCCCAGGATACTCCTACTCTACGTAATTGCCACTCATATGCTTGTCCCCCACTCCAAAAATCCATGGATATTGTTCTTCTGGCCCTACTGCCGAGTTACCGGCACAGGCAGCTCGCCCAGCCGTTAGAATCGACCGTGGCGCCCCACCTCTGTTGGGGTCTCACTTATTCTGGCTGCGACTGCTGTCGACTTGACCGACCCCGTTGGGATATCGACACTGCCGCCATCTCCCGGCATTCCCCCTACGGGTCTTGTATTATCATTATATACACTCACATTAATTTCAATCAATTGATAGAAAACAAAGTTATAAATAGTGCAAATATAAACTAATAATTCGTCTATCCACTTTTATTGTGTTTTCAGATATCATTTCTCCCTTTTTAGCCCCAAAAAATGACAATCCTAATAGCCACGCAACAGCCACGCAAATACCGTGGCTGTAGCGTGGCTCCTGGATTCCCAGGGAAGCTGGGAAATTGTCCATCGAGTAGCTCCACTTATAGCAGCCTTGAGCCCTGACTACATCAGATTCCCATCAACTCCAGAAGCACAAAGGGAAGCTCAGACTGAGCTGTTTGCCAGATCTGCATTCCCCAGTGCAGTATGCTGCGTTAATGGTAGACAAGTTCGAATCCAAAGTTATGGTAAGAAATTAATCCCTGTTATCAATATTTTTCAATTTGAGTAACAGCTACATGTAAATTTTCAAAGATATAGATTTGAGTTCCAATTCAGATAGGAGTATTCATTGACTTTATCCCACATGTAATAAATCCAAAGAGATTGAATATTTTATACCTATTGATCATAATTTCAATGTAGAGAGACTTCAGTACAGCTGTCCATCTTAAGAAATTCAAGTTGAGACTTACGATCCTAAATTGAGATTTATGGAAGTCTCCAGTTGAGACTTTGAAAACTTTAAGTTGAATTTTCCAAGCCTCAACTTGAAACTGGCAGGTGCCAACCCTGTGGTTGGGACTTTCGAAAAGTCATTTTAAAAGACTCAACTTGAGATCTTAAAAATCTCAAAATCAGGTTTTTTTTCGGGTGTTGTTGAAATGTCTATAATTTCTCATAATTGACATTCCTGAATGGACTCAACGATCATCTCATTGCTCAATAATAATTTATATGTTATCTGTTATTGAGAAACTTTCAATTGAAATTGCCGGACTGTTTCAATTGAATTTTCGACAGTTCAGAATTTTTTCCATAATTCCCGATTCCCTTTTAGCAAATACAGAAATATTTTTTGCAGGTGGCGAAAATGGTGAGCTGTACCGCAACCGACATGGCTGGTTCTCTATAAATGTCCAAGGAATCTGCAATGCAAGATTAGATTTCACGAATTTTGTGGCTCGTTGGCCCGGTGCCACACACGACACGAGGGTATTTCGTCACTCGAGAATTTGTCATTTGCTTTATCAAGAGGTGTACAGAGATGCTCTTCTCCTCGGGGATTCTGGCTATCCTGATCTCCCTTTCCTGATGACACCCCTAAGGAATCCTCAAACAGCTGCCGAGCATCTGTACAATGAAGCTCAAATTCGCACACGCAACTGTATTGAGCGCTGCTTTGGGGTATGGGCCAGAAGGTTTGCGGTGGTGGAGATAGGGTCGCGATTCCATACTCCTGAGAGAACTGTGGCCGTAATTATTGCTACTGCTGTACTACATAACATTTCTGTATGGTTTCGTCCTTTTCGCCGACGAGAAGTCGATGTGGAGGCATACAATGCAATTCATGAAAACATTGCACTAGTTCACGACAATACCATACAACAGCTGGTGACCGGGTATTTTGAACAGTAAGTTTATTTTTCTTATGAGGTATTTCATGGCAAATCAATCAATTCCTGCTCATCACCCTATGGAAAGTCAGAGTAATTTCTTTAGGGGTGAAACGAATTGCAAGAATCCCTGAATTAACTAGCGTTCTTATCAACCAAATATAATTTTGCTTGGATTGAATCCTACAGCTTTTCTCCAACGTTATGAACGTTGAAATTCAAATTTCCTTCATTAGTGTTGGAAAGCATAAAAAGTTCAATTTAAGTAATAAATGTCGAGGAAATGAAACTCTACTACCTGTTGATTGTTCTCCATTTTGTTGCAATCTTTAGCGAAGTATTAACATAAAATAACTTGCAAATTTCACATAGCTTTTTAAATGATCAACTGAAGAATTTTGTAGCAGCATAGTTTACTTCACCAAAGGATTGTCAGAAATGATTCTAAAATTTTGCTCAAAGGAAAAAAAAACAGAAGTTACTTCACCGTTCAATTATATAAATTCATGTTGGATAAATTCAATAGGTAAAGGATATCGAGTCGATTTTCCATATCTCATTAAATATTGAACTAGCTCGATACTGAATGATTTTAGGGGAAAATATTGAAAGAGATTTTTTGTAGATAATAAAATTGTCCACAAAAAAGTTCTTTGATCTTTCCTCCTAAAATCCCTCATTAGTGAATCCTGAATTGTTATTCAGCCCCATTTTAACGTGAAAATGGACTGAAAAATGGAATTACTAATGGATTAAAATCCGTAAATTTCAACACCAATAATATAAACAGGCATCATAAAACGATCAACAAGATATCCAGAAAATGTAGATGTAGGTTTTCGAAGTTATCACACCCTTCAGAAATCGGTAACTTTGCAGGGCGTGAGGATCAGGAGTCAAGTGATCCAACATGGAATATCTCACTTATCCATATTAATGTAATGAGAATTATGATTCTAGATTCTAAAAGTATTTTTATTTTTTGTAGGCTCATTTGAATACATAGGTCCATGTCTCAAACTAAAGGCGATTGTGGAAGACAATATGGAGAAAAAATTGAGAAGAATGAATTAAACTTCGAATGCACCGAAGTCATAGAAAAATTCTTCATTAATTAACGCTGTGATGAATTAGAAAGTATAAGCATATATTTTTTGTAATACTCAGGGCTGTCTCCTAAATTAAAACAATTAAATATGTATTTCAATTGTTATTTATTTATTGGAAACGTCTGCTCATCAACCACGAATTCCAACGGACTCCTTTCAATAGCAGGAGTTCGAAAAAAGAAACAAGATACAAAATGCGAAGGTAAACAGTCTTCATAATGTTAGATGCAGAACACCATCCTTCATTTTGTATTAACTGGATGTATTTAAATATTATATTGAACACTTCATGAACAGCTTAACATTTCAATTAACATTATATTATCACACGTCGTGGAATGAAGGTACTTTTATCTCTTAACTGTAATTAAATAGTAAGTATTTGGCAGTCCATAACGTACTACTGAGGGAGAAGACAAAATCTTTTCTTCCCTTATTTTTGGCCACAGCTCATGAAAAATTATTCCTCGCAACATACATTAACATCTGCATTTTTGTCAGGAATGAGATTTTATCACTATCTTACTCTTTACATTGATATTGTAATGTCTACGATAACATATGAGATCTCTTCCGTACAGAATTGCGAATGACTAACGATCCCCTTATAACTAGAATCAAACAATTGAATTTTTATATTACTAATGTTCAACATCAGTAATGCCTTGACTACAAAATAGTTATATTAAATGTATTGAACTTCCTAGAAAAAAGAATAAGAACTTTCTTCGAAAAGACGTTTAGGAATGGGTTCAGTGGGTTTTCAACGTGCTCTTTGTATATAAATAAAAATAAATAGTAATGCATGGATTGCACATTGTTACTCGTCCATAAAAACTACGTGAACATCAAATAATAATAATCACTTCTCCATATCTTTATGACTCATTACTCTGCAGTTATTTATTGACATGTCAGACAACTCTCATCGCAAGTAATAATCATATAAATCACAGCTCAAAAATATTTTGTACTTGACATCTTTCAATCCGTGTAATTTTTCATTCCAAAGAAATTTCGATTGTTAATATTTCCATTTTAATAATCTTCATAGTAACTTCCCCGTGCAGAGGCTAACATCTCGATAAATCTATTTTTCTATAACAAGAAAAACCAGAACTTTTCTTCAATACTTAATACGAAAATCTAACGTTTGGCAACTCTTCTTTGGTTTTACTCATTCATTTGTTCATTCCCCCTCTGTTGTTCTTTCCAATTTATTCTTCAGGTCCTCCAATATCAATCTTTTCTTCTCCAACTGCAGCTGTAGCAAATCATTTTTGAGATCCAATCTCTTGACTTTTAGGCGTTCTTTATGGAGTTTAGTTCTGTTGATTTCAATGTTGATTTTGTTCTCTTCAGAACAGCTCTCGGTTTCCTGTTGGAAGTTGATCCCATCATGAGGTGCATCAAGAATGTTTGGAGAAGAACGAAACTGATTTTGCATGTCGATCCTTTTTTCCTGCTCTGACTGGAGTTCCGATTCATCCTAAACGAAATTTAAAAAATTAGTAATGGTCTCAATGATTGCACGATAGTTAAGAGAGTAATGTGTGTCACCTTCCAGGCTACAGAGTTTTCCTCCACCTTCTTTAGGTCGACAAATTCATGTGGCTGCACAAAGTCTGTATCCTCATTAATATCCTCAATACCTTTTTTATCATCAACAAAATCCACTTTCTTAATTTCTTGCGTCAGTCCAGTTGTATCATCAGGCTTCAGTATTTTCATCATTTGCTCAGCTAGAGGTAAACTCACAGGTTTTTTCAGGTTCTTCACAGACATTTTTGACCAGTCTGGAAGTTGCCCGGAGTCTCGAAGATATCTATGAATGTCCTTATTCCCTTCAATTGGATCCTCCAGTTCATCATCATCGTCACCCACAATGAATAGAGCATCTGAATCATAGGGATTTTTGAGGGGCTCTATCTGACGCCCAAACGCCTTTAATATTTCCTGCATGAGCGGGTCGGATTTAAAATTTTGGATGCCACTTCCTACAATCGATAATAACTATTAGTAACTCCTCATCATCTATTGAATAGTTCCTCAGATCTAGGGAAGACTATTAAGAGTTTCACTAATCACGGAAAATGTAATTTCGAATTTTTAAGTGCAATATAAGAAATTCTGTACACGTACACAGTGAAGAAGTCATGAACAGGGCCATACATTTTCTAAAAAATCTATCCAACTTTAATGGACGTGTCATTAATGGACATAGACGTGTCATTTTTTAATGGACGTGTCATTTTCAGAGGAACTCCATTGAATTCAAGTAAGGGGGAAGGGGAAAATAATCATGAAATTTCGATTCCCCTTAGAGTGGAATCGAGCTCAACATTTTCAAGTGATACGAATGTGAGGATTCGTTAAGTCACTTCAACTTGCAGTTAAAACATCGGCATTGAGTAGCAAATTTTGTTGAATTAACATTAAATTGCAAATTCAAGAATAACTTTTCATGATTTCTATTGATTTCTATGGAATAACTGCCCGAAAAATCACAGTTTTCGATTATTTTTTCAACGAAATTTTGAATTTTCAATGAGGAAATTTCAACTGAAATTTGTCATTATCACTTCATCAAATTTTTTGTCCGCAAAATTTACCTGTTTTCACGTTCTCGCTAAGTTCTGTTGCCACATAACTCTTGCCCTTTTTCTTTAAACTAGGCAGATCGCGCGCTTCGCGCGCGCTACCTAGGTTGCATGAAATTGATATTTGTCGTCATTTTCATGAATTATAAATCCCCCGACTTACGAACTACGTGATCCTACATTATGTCCATTTTTCTATTATATTTCAATCATGTTTTAATTTTTATATTAGAAATAATTATAATTATTGTGACAATTGAATTAACCAACTATAAACCAACTTTAAACAGAAACTTCACTTTATTCTCCTGACAACTTCACAAATGATAATGTTATGTCCGGAGATGGTGTCAGCGTCGGAGGACAACTTTCATATTTTAATTTTAATACTCTCGAAACATAAACTAAGAATTATCAATAAAAGAATAATCTGAAGGATTATCTTTCATCTCTTTTATTTTTTATTATGAGGACGACGCTATGCAGTCCTGCTCAGGCGTAAAAATAAATTGAAGTTTTATTTAGAATCAAAAGATTGATTCAATTTATTATATGTATTTAATCGGCTTCAAAGTTCTAACCAATTGAGTATTTAGATGTTTACACGTTTTCAGATTTAGAAGGTTATAATTGTATCAGAACTATAACTTTTACTGTCGGAATTTTAGCAACATTAGTATGAATGACTTTGCATTGATTATTCGATTTATAGTAATTGATTAAGATTTTACAATTATATGAAAAAATATTCGTTGCTTAAATTAATATATGAATTCATCGGTAAACTAACGATTTCATCACCGGCAACGAAACCATGTGGCGTTACTTTCAATTAGTCTACACCTAACCTTCACCTTCTTTCACTCTTGGATAAATAATAAGAGGTTTGTGTAGAATTGAAGAGAAATAAATTAATGGGCCGGTATGAAAGGCGAAATAAAATATTGAAGGTCCCTTATATGCAAGAAAAGACACTATTCTCGATTTAAGGATGCAGTATCCCTACGCAAACACGCCCGATAGCTATCTACTATTAATTCGATAGGTTACCACGCATAGTATCGACTTAAGCGAATTACTATATGGGAAGAAACGCGAAGGTAGATCGATTTTGTGAACATTTTCCACCAGTAGTTCAATAATTTCGCGATCACTAAGAAATTTGGATTTCTCCTAAAGGGAGAGAAGCCCCCTTTAAGACTCGACCACTCGGGACGAGGAGCGATAAACGACTGGCTTGGTTTTTGATTTTGATTGTGGAAATGAGCGTTAACCCCTTAAATTGTATGGTGCAACGCTTGAATTTTTGCTGATCAGGCAGCAACAGCATGGGCTATGCTAACTGGTCTCAATTCCGTTGAGTTTACGGGTGGAAAATGTATGTGGACGAAGTAAGATTGGGAAATGACGACGGAAAGTCGGCCATTTCTCAATATTGGATTCACTAATATTTAGAACGATGATGAATTCCCAATAAAATGATGAAGAATTATTTTTGGACGTTACAATAACGATGTTCAAATCGATTCGTCATACAAATTGACGGATCGAATCGAAAGCTTCATCATTACCAATAAATGATTTCGAAAAATGGAAAATATCAATGCATTTTTAATGGGGCATCAGTTTGGTGCCAATTTTTTGAACGTAAATGTGATCTTTCCATATTTAAGCATTAGGTACTTACAGATTTGGACAATAACCGAGGAAATTTTTCTCATGAAGAGGAAAAAATTTGAATTTTCGCAGCGTGATATCCCAAAATCAAATTATTATTGCTTATCAGAATTTATCTATTGGATGGAATGGATAAAACACGGTATTAATTGCAAGATCTCGATAAGATCTTCAAATTAGTATATAATATATCCCCGCTGGTGAAGTCCCAAGCATCATTTTTTGTCAGAAACTATGATTTTTTAAGTGTGACATGAAGTAAAAAATAGAAACAATTTACCATAGTTTGGATGAAAATTCCACGAAATCAGATTTTTTATGTACCATTTTGAAGAACTAACAATACTCTACGAATTCTTCACTTTACTTCAACGCTAGTGATTGAAAAATGCGAACTAATCTGAATTCAGAAAAAAATCAAGAAATGCAATTCTTAGATAAAATCTCCTATAAGTTGATGAAACTTGGCTGTAATTAAATAGTTCAAGGGTCAATTTGAAGGCAATTTAATGTGCTTTGAATTATATATAACATATTCCCATAAACTTGAAGAAAAAAACAGAAAATATCATCGTTTATAGAAAAAAAATGTAAATTTTCAAAACGTGACATGCCAAAATCGATGCATTATCCCTTGTAACAATTGATCTAATGGTTGGAATCAATAATATGAGGTATCAATTTGAAGATCCCGATGAAACCTTCGAATTGATATATGATATATCCCCGCTGATTAAGTATAAACTCTTGATAAATTACAAAAACTGCCATTTTCTAGGTGTGACAAAACATAAAAAATGGAAAAAAACTGTAATAAATTGATGAAAATCCAATTAAATCGCATTTTTAATACACCATTTCGAAAAACAGTACATGTTCTTCAAAATGATGTATAAATATCTTTGTTTAAGCCACTTGAAAGCATCGAAAAATCCATCCGAAGTTAATTTTTCAAGTGAAACATGAAAATTCACTTATCGCCTAAAACTCTCATAACTCAATGAAAAATGGTCAGAATTGGATGAAACAGACATCACTTTGGAACTCATTTAATGAGCTTTCCAAAGATTATACTATATACATGGTTCATACAAAAGGAAAAAGAACTTGAGCATAGAAACCAAAGAAAAAAGCCTTGTAACGCTCACGGATCTTTTACTTATGGATACATATATTGTATATATATATTATATTATATATTAAACAATCACCCATCTCACTCAGAATGTAATTCAAGAAATAATATGGCTGGTCTGCAACACCACTATAACCTTAACTCTTTCTTAAAATTTCATGAACAGCTTCATTCTGTTGATAACTTCACCATGAATAAACAAATTCAAAGCTCCAAGTGAATGGAATAAATGAGACGTCGTTTTGTATCTCATTTAATAACTTTTTCAACCCATATGTGATATATGTTGATATAACATTTACAATAACAGTCTGCGAAGAAAAAAGCAATTCTTTTCATATTATTAATGCACGATAAATCCACATTGGTCAAGTCGAAAGCCTCGATAATAATAATTGATGAAGAAATGTAAATTTTAGAGTACAAAAACATGAAAATTCGTTCTTTCCTAAAAAGTCCCATAACTCATTCAAAAATGATCCGATTCAAATGATTTTACGCTCAATTTGAAGCTCATTTAATAAGCTTTTCAACCAATATAAGATGCATACTGATAATCGACGGAAAATAGAGCAATTTTTCTCAATTTGTTGAAAAATCTCAAAATTTCAATTTGTGACATGCGAAATTCTACACATAATCACCCATAACAATTATGATAAGTACTCACTGGTCAAGTGCAAAGTCACGATAATTGATAAAAAATGCGAATTTCAGGGTGTGACATAGCATTTAGAAGGGAAACAATATTCACTAACTTCATGAAAAGTCAACCCAGTCGCATTTAACACATCTCAATTTGAAGAACGGAAAATGCCCTATAAAATGATATTTAAATATTCTCATTGACTTGAAATGAAAATATCTAAAAATCCAACCAAAGTTGAATTTCCGAGTAAAACACGAAAATTCGTTTTATTCCTAATAAGTCTCATAACTCGTTGAAAAATCATCAAAATTAAACAGTTCGCCTGTCAATTTGATGGTTATTTAATCATCTTTCCAACCAACATAAGATTCATGCTGATAGTCGAAGAAAAAGAGAGCAATTCTTGTCAATTACATTGAAGAAAACGAAAATTTCAATTTGTGACATGCGAAAATCGACACATAATCACCCACAACTATTGATCAAATGGATGGAACGGAAATTAGCATACGCCATTTTGAAGATCTCATTGAGATCTTCAAGTTGGTGTATGATAAAGCCTCACAGGTCAAGTCCAAAGTCCCGATAATTGATCAAAAATGCGAATTTTAGAGTGTGACATAGCATTCCAAATGGAAACAATAGTCAATAACTTCATGAAAATTCAACCAACTCGCATTTAACATATCTCGATTTGAAGAACGGAAAATGATCTTTAAAATCCATACAAAGATATTCCCATTAACTTGACTCGAAAATATAAAAAATCCAACCAATATTGAATTTTTAAGTAAAACATGAAAATTCAATTTTCGCCTAAAAATCCCATAACTTAATGAAAAATGGCTGAAACCGAATCATTTACGTGTCAATTTGAAGCTCATTTAATAAGCTTTCGAATGAGCATAAGATATATATGGTTCGTCTAAAAGAAAGAATGAATTTTAGGGTCAAAACCGAAGAAAGGACCACCGTTACGGTCACGGATCGTTTTCTTTTGGATTGTTGCAACAATTTTTCAGCATGTCAAGAGTACGGGGTCGATCTGCATTGACATTATATTCTTCGTGAACACTGTTCCAGGCTTTGTCTTTATCTCCGTTTGATACAGAATTGGTTTATTTGCATTCAATTATTTCATTGACCAAACTTCTGGATGATAGTGACAAGAGACATCTTTTCATCTTGAGTGAAATTTTGGGCTCGAATTTTGGTGGATCTTCTACAAGTATAAAATTATTTTAAAAATTGAGGAAAATAATGTATGGACACGATGATCCATTGTAAACACTTTGAAATAAAACACTTATTCCATCCTTACGTGTCATTGTTAGCCATCGCAGATAGGATTTCCTTAATGCTCGTCTTAATGGAACACTAATATTCAATGCTTTTCTTTTTTATTAGACACAATTAGCAACTGAGGGAATAAACACCGAGTTTTGTTGTCCTAATCGTCCGCCATTTTCCTCTCAACTCATGCCGGTAGGAGAAATAATCCCCCTCACGTAGGTTGTGTGGTGGGGGGTCCCAACTTAACTTAACCACACGTTAACCGTGGTTAACTTGAACCGAAAACTCGCCCTTATAAGGTATACTCTGTGAGAGCTAAGGTATGATACAGGGAGGTATGGTGAAGCTTTGATGTCGCCGACACCGAAACAGGGGACAAGTTCCAACGGAAGCCGCGCGCGGCGCTGTTGCGTCCCTTCCCCTCACGCGGATTAGATCTCCCACCACACGCCGATTTTACTTGCGTTGCGAGTTCAAATCCCCGTCAAATCAATTTTTTTTTTTTTTTCATGAGAGAGAAATAGTATATTTCGTAACGAGTGCAAAAAAGTGGTTTTTGGCGAGTGAGAGGTTTATAACACGAGCCGAAGGTGAGTGATATAATTTCACGAGCCAAAAACCACTTTTTTCACGAGTTACGAACAAAATTTTTCATCACAATGTGTCGGAAAGTTACTTCTCCGATACAGCGTGATGAAAATAAAATTTTGTGTTCAATCGAGAGGAACAGGATTAAAAAATGTTGAGATGAAAACTATATGATTCTCACCAAATAGTTCTATGGGATCGAGCGATAAAGATTGACTGAGAGTCATGTCGACTAGACGATTGAAATACTAATTAGAAGGAAGAATAATTAACATCAGAAGTCCATTTTATTAATTATTCCTCTTCTCTTCAGTGAAGCTTAATGGGGAAGAATTCGGAGGGATGGGATTACGATAATGAGGATCCCAGTTTGAACTATGTTATTTAAAGTTTTTTTCTATGAACAAGTTTTGAAAAAGATACGAGGGTCATAATGGTCACGAGGGGTGAAATAAATGAGGTACAAGGGGTTTCAAGAGCCACAAAAGAAAAAAAAAGTCCCAACTATTCACTTACGCACCTCACACAAATAACAATCGTTCTTTGACACTTGATCACTCGATAGCAAATCACCGCTTTTTTCCAGCCATTGTCGTCGCTTCTCAATTTTTTTCACACTGGGAAGGGAGAAAAAACGATAATTATCCTTAGAAGATGCTTTGCAATTTATAACTGCACACGATTTAATCATTTTACATGAATCAACTCGCACAGACTGTTCAGATCTATTGGAGTACGTTTTGGAGCAGACATAAACAAACAACATTCGCGAGATATTTTCGCGCGAAAAATAAATATTGTTCAACATTGGACAAAAATGCATTTTCATTTTATTTTTAATGCTATTATATTGAGCAGTGATTTCACTCTCAATCTTGGTAATTATTTTCAGTAAAAAAAGAAAGAATTCACCTATTATAAGATAAAAATCACCCCTTAATGAAAGGGTGAGCGGGCCATTGACTATTAAAGAAATAGTACATGAAAAACCAAGAATATATTTGCATTTTTTTATTTTTCTTCGCATTGTACATGTAATTTCATACGGGGCTAATTATTTTGACTTAAAATATCAATTTCATAATGTTCCCTCCAGCAAAAAAACTGCCAGTGGTGGGAGACTAAAGGAGATGAGGGGAAGCGTAAGTCGACCGGAACGCCGCTTCTGGCGCTCCGGCGAACTTGTCCCCTGTTTTCTGGCTTCATCATACCTGCTTGTGGGCGCGTTTCGCAATCGACGTAGTAGCAGTAGCAGTACTGCAACCCTATCTAATTTTGCTTTACTGCAGCTACGGTAGTTGATTCCGAAACGCACCCTATGCAGGGTTGGGCATATCTCGCAGATGGAAGTTTATGACGTGACATTGTCAAATACCGGTAATTTACCTCTGGGGCGTCAAAAATGTCAAAAAGTGTCAGAAAACTCTTTACAAGGAAGCTAAGCTAAAAAGTCACAAGGGTCAAAAGTGAGAGACATATCGGCCGGAAATCGTTAAGATCAAACGATCACGAGGGTTATCCTCGCGAAGGTTAAACATCGCAAGGGTTATGCCTTTTTAGGGTCAAACGTCGCAAGGGTCAAACAACGGAAGCAATCCTTCAATCTGGAGGGTGAAACTAATAAGAGGGTCAACGGGGGACGCCAGGCGGTACAATTACAAGGCTCCAACGGTCATGAAGTTTAAACAAAAAAAGCAAGTAGGTTCACAAGGGTCAAACAAGTCACTAGGTCACGGCCTAGTTATCCTGATTGACCCTTATGATTTACCTACTTTGTGATTGTTTCTTAATCCTTTGTGATTTTCCTGCTTGTCTGCGTCATAATTTTAACTCTTGTGATTTTTCACTTACCTCTCCTGTAGGCAGAACAATAATAAGGGTGGAATGATCATGAATTAAGAAAAAATAATCTGAAACTATTCCGTTTGGTCTTTGTTGTTGCTTATGATCATTTGACGCTCGCAAGTTATGATTGTGACGTTTGACCCTCGCAAGTTATGATTGTCACGTTTGACCCTTGCGAGGTATGACCTTTGCGAGGATTGACCCTCGCGAGGCATAACCTCAGTATGATTTTTTCGAATTTTGACCCTTGTAACTCTGACAGGCGGTATTCTCGGTAAAAATCTCCCGGTTCTCCAAGGTGCTAATAGATGGCGCCACATAGGTTTTTGACAGGTCAAAAAGCCGACAACTCGCCCGGGTAATTTACCTACTTTATGACCGGTCAAAAACCATGTAATTTACCTAAGGTAATTTACTTGCCCAACCCTGACCCTATCATACCTTAGTGAGAGCAGGAACTACTAGCGCCGCACCGCGGCGGCTTCAATAGCGGCGACACGAGTTTGGGTAAGTAGCAGGGGGCTGACTTTAATCAATCCTCTTTGATGTCGAATGTAACGTCGCCGAATACATAGAAATAAAGTAGACCAATTGAACCACTTGTATGTTCGGAGTGTCAACACTTGATCAGTGGAGCAGAATAATTCGTCAAAGTGTACATTCCTTCAATCACTTCACATGATAACTTGTTTAATTTATCCGCGCACTTGCACTTTGCATTTTACCCAGCATTGTCTATATGTAGGTTGGAGTACACACAAGTACAAAACGAAAATACATATGGTTGCAAGTCAGCTGATCAGCCAGATGTCACTTTGGTATTCGTCGTCGGTTACATATTACCACCTCTCCAAATATTCCGTAATAACTACTCACTTATATTTAATACATTTACAATGAATTTGGTTTTGTTATTTCTTATTCAAGTATTTTGATATCGAATCATTAATCTGGCGGTTAGAATAACCATTAAGGTGGTTAATCCGTACTCCAATCTAACTCTGTCGCCATTTCCCGAAAACATTGGTGAGTGATAAAAATAAGGAATTTGGTTTGATGCCCTATTTTGAATTGGTAATGGGATTTTTGAGTAAATCGAGAAATTACAAGTTGAAACTTGTTTTTCATGCAAATTCGCGAACAGAGATTATTTTTAATATTTGTAATTGAATATTATACGTAAATATACGGAGTCTCAATTCGAACGCACTCACACACTAGGTTACAAGAAAAGTCTGATAACAATCTCAAAGCATATTTCTCCCATGAAAATATTAAGATATTTTCAAAAATTCATCTATTGGTGACTGGATTCTTTTTCCATAAATAATTCATAAACTCCAGCAATAAATGGTGAAATTCTGCAACTCCTCACTCTTCACATCATCGCTTTATAGTGTACCATCTCATCATGCACTCAATCTTGTAAAAACTATCTTCAATTTCTCGATGCTCATTCAGCAAAATGAACACACAAACAGACTCTTTCTCTTTGTATCAACTATTAGGTACTTAAAATGTAAATACTTGGCTGAAGGCCCTCGGGCGATGGCCAGTTGCAAATCCCTTCGAACTAATTCATAAAACACTTCAGTTGTATAAATTTTGAATAAGTTTATTCATAGTTAATAATCATTTTGCATTAGGAAATTGGAATAATTGTGTTGTGAATAATTTTTCAATTTGTCCTTTCTATGTTATTTAAATTTTTATTATTTATTTCCAGAAAATGAATAATGAAAAACAAAAGGATGAAATAACAGCGTTAGAAAGTATCTATACAGCGGAAGAATTTTCATACCAAGAAGTCGACGGTCAGTACCAGTGTACCTTTAAGATTTTCATAAGTCTCCCAGATGAATATTGGGTGATCTATAAAGATACTCGAAATAAAGAATCAGCCGACGAAAAAATCACAATTTGTCACTTGCCTCCTCTAACACTCTTCGTCCCACTGCCAAAGGATTACCCCTCTCTATCACCCTCAGAATTCACTCTGCGGTGTTCTTGGTTGCGTCTCAAAGATATCGCAAAGTTATGTAAAAAATTGGATGAAATCTGGAATGAAAACAAGGGAGTGGAGATATTATTCACCTGGGTTGCATTCTTACAGAATGAGACATTAGAGTATTTGGGTTTAGAGAACAATTTAAATATTGATTATGCATACACATTTTATAAAACAGCATTGGAAAAAGTTCAGAAGACAGGAACAGCTAATGAAGCCAGTGGTAATGACACAAACAAAGCGAGTAAGACCATTGCAATGAGAGATAAAATAATACAGAAGAAAAATTATCGTCGGTACAGAGGAAAAAGGCAAATCATTGATCAGAGAGCAATTATAGATCGACTTATCAATCGAAATCCTGTACATTATTTACTAGATTATAATGAGAAACGTCTGAGTATTGAGTTTAAGAAGAAATTTTATACTTGCAAAATTTGTTTCATCGATAAATCCGGGGAATCCTGCACGCTATTTAAACCATGTCTTCATGTTTTCTGCAAAGAATGTGTAAGTGGGTATTTGGAGGTCAGAATTGAAGATGGGGCTGTGCAGAATATTTGTTGTCCTGAGGACAAGTGCACCTCTGAAGTTAATCCTGGACAGGTAAATGAGTGAATCATGAGTTTGGTCATTAATTGTAATTTGGAAAATATATTGGAAATAAAAAGATTGACCAAACAGAATTCAACATATCCTGTTCCGAGAAATTTTAGAGCGTTCGGTCGCTTTATAAATTCTTGCAAAATCTTTATTCATCGAAATTTTTTCAATATAATTCACGTGTTGTTTGTTTCTCAATAGAAAATAATTTTATTATCATCCATTGCATCCGTACAGATAAAAGAATTAGTTAGCAGTGAATTATTCGCTAAATACGATTCCACTTTACTGAGTGCTACTTTGGATACTATGTTGGATATTGTCTACTGCCCAAGGAGAAATTGCCAGTATCCAGTGAGCAAAGAGGCAAATGAGAAAATGGCTAGCTGTCCCTGCTGTCAGTACACTTTTTGTGTTTATTGTAGAATGGTTTATCACGGGGTTGAGCCCTGTAAATACACTTCAGGTAGGTATTTCATGTTCAACGCTGATCTTAATTTTTTTTTTTCAAAACTGACAAAAACCAGTTTGAATAGTTTATGAAAAATAGAAATAAATAAGGGATTCACATAGTGCCAATAGAACTCTGACATTCACTTTGTTCATTTTATAGCTGAAAAACAAAAACTCGTTAATGAGTACGAGAATGCATCAGATACCCAGAAACAGATGTTGGAAAATCGTTATGGAAAGAAACAGTTGCAAATTCTTATTGAAAATACAATGTCAGAAAATTGGATATCAAACAACAGTCATAACTGTCCCCACTGCAATGCAGCAATTGAGGTAATACACATTCTTCTCTCAAAATTACAGAAAAACAAAGCTTTGTTATGCACTATTCAAATAGTGCATAACTACATAATGAAGAGGTGTCATGTGAATGATCAAGATCCTGTTTCATAGTGAAATTTTATAGCTAGAAGAAGAGACCTGTTCATTCTCAAGATATTTGCAGAATAATCTACAGTTAATTATTCAAGTTTTGTTTCTGTTATATAAAGAAATCAGATGGCTGTAATAAAATGACGTGCGGTCGTTGCAATACGTACTTCTGTTGGCTTTGTAGTAGCCGATTGAATCACGAGACTCCATACAGCCACTACCAGGATTCTCAGTCCAAGTGTTACAGGATGCTTTACCGTGGATTGATCGAGGACGAAGATTCTGACGACGATATTGAATTCAATGCTGTCTACATGGATTATGATTCCGATGATGATGATGATGACTTTTATGATGATGATTTTGTAATCGATCTTGATATATGAATTATTTCGTTAATATATTTAGTACTTCACTGAGAATTTGTGGTGATTTTTCAGTTACACATGATTTTTATTCTCCGAATATGTCATTGAAGTATAAAACTAATTTGGTTAATGGTTCATAGAATATCTCTATCAATTGCGTTATCAGTGGCTGTTGGCCAAGAATTGAGTAATGACATCGAGGGGAAGATGATTGAATTCAAGGTCAATGTACTACGTATGATTTGTTTAATGACAGGTTACACTTATCATTTCACTATTGTGAACTTTACTCAAAATTCATTACACGTGCTTCACTATCGTTATGTCAGCACTGATATGGTTGACAGGAGCTGTTTGCCCATCAATGCGAGCTTATCCATCAGCCTTAGTATGATTCAAGATTCCAACTGTGTTAAATAAGAAGAAAAGAAGAGAAGTATCATAACTCTACTATGTTCTGTACAAAGTATATACTTTGAAAAGGCTAAAGAATTTTAGATTTGCATAATTTTTATTTTTATTTTTGATAATGATTGATGTACAGATGCAGAGACTTGCGACCAACTATCGCCAACGAATTGAAACTCGAAGAATTTCGAATCGAGGGAAACATTCGACGAATTGATTGTACAGTGTGTAAAACTTTCATCGGCATTATTGAGAATAATAAAATGATAAATCTTGATGAAATTGTAGATAGAAGTGTTGACGGTTGGAAACAGGTATTAATTGAGTAACAATTGGAAGTTTTGAATTTAATTCAGAGATTTTTTGTAGTGAGAAGAGATTGAACGACCAACAAATTGCAGAAGTTGACTTGCAAATATCCCTAAAACAAATGGATTGTCGACAAAAAACAAATCATTTGAATTTTTTTCCATATCTCCCATGACGATATGTGGTAGAAATAATCTGCAAATTCTTTTTGGTCTAATCTCTTCCCATCCCTCAAAAACTCAGTCAAGACATTTCAATTCAATTTCAAGTTTTTTTTTCATTACATAGGTTGAAACCAATCGGGAACACATAATTTATTATGTACTGAGTCAAATAGTTTATCCGGAAATTGATACACCGAGGGAGGAAGAATTGGAATCGTTGTATGATTTTGCTGACTGGTGTGACCATGTATTTTTACGGTGGCTGAATGGACAGCCTGTTGGTTTTTACACGATTAAGCCGAAAGGTAATTGAATTATATGAGCGAATCCGCCAATCCTGTATACAGAAAATTGCTTTAAAATTTCAAGTTTTTTAAAAAAAATTGTATTGAAAAGTATAGTCTAAAAGGAGAAAAATGAGCGCAACCGGAGCTCTCCAACTCAATAATTGACGGAGTTATTAAAGATTGATTTTTTTCTTCTTCTAAAAACTTTTTTGCAATTCCAATTATGAGCCACGAAGATCAACAAAAAGAAATTAACCCATAGATTTTACCGTAAATTATCTCAGTTATTCGAAAAAAAAAATAGTTTTTTATGTATTTTTGTATTTTAGCATGGAAAATTTAAAACAAGAGTTTCAAATGGTCAATTGGAATCGTTCCGCACCCTTTTTGTTTTTGCTTCCGAATGGAAGTCTTGTATTTGAGCAATTTTTCGATTTTTTAATTTTGATAGCAAATGATCTAGAATGTTATGAAACGTGAAGAAATGATGTCTTTAGGGTCATGTCTATATGTACGTGTGAGAACTTGGGTTTTTGATGATCAATCTTTACAAAATTCAACATAAATACGATGAAATTTGTCGATAAGTCTGAATTTTTTACTCATGGTAGCTATGATTAAGCTTCACTTTGGTGCGCAGTATCAGTCCGATCGGTCCAGTAGTTCCTGAGATATAACAACTTTAAATTTTCCTCACTACCCAAGTAGCAAACCTTGCAAAAGATATCTGAAAGTATACCAAAAAGGCAGACTAATGTCCGTCCAATAGGTATCTTGCAGTCATACGATAATTTTTAGTCAACTTCTAAGTAACTTCTAGACATAAGTTACCTTTTTGGACAGACATTAGACAGCCTTTTTGGTATACTTGCAGATACCCTCCAGAACTGTGCTGCTTGGGTATTAGGGATGTAACAAAAATGACCGGTCAAATGACGGTCAATTACCGCGGTCATGACGGGGAATTACCATGTTTATAAATCTGACGATTCGGTCAGGAATTCAAAAACTGACCAATTCAATTCTGACGGTCAATTCTCATCTATATAAGGCGCGTTTCGCAATCGACGTAGTAGCAGTAGCAGTACTGCAACCCTATCTAATTTTGCTTTACTGCAGCTACGGTAGTTGATTCCGAAACGCACCCATAGATGACACACAGAAATTTTTATTCGGTTACTCAGTGTCGACAAGGTTACTGGCGGTCATAGGGACCCTACGTCGCCACTAGGGGGAAAATTTCTTTACCCACAGAGACGGCCTCTCGATTAGTTCATGCGCGCCACCGCTATGAAACTCTGATCGAACAGTTCCCATAAGCCTGAGCAATCTCCCCTATTATCTCTGAATTTAGTTATCTAGTGTCGCATAGA
>NW_021681322.1:0-56411 GCF_001412515.2 Diachasma alloeum
CCGGGTCGCCGCCTTTCCCGTGGGGTACCAACTAACATTTTTGGAGTCAATCAAACCCCCCGATCCGGGCCTCTACTCAGGTCTATCCTCTTTGTGGTCACCCCTGGGCTCGACCGCGGTGCCCTCTCTGCCATGGGGTCGTACTAACCTGNTTTTATTGCAGAGATTAAGGGATGAAACGCAGGTTGATGGATGGGGAATTTAATTCTCCATTGAACAGTCTTTGTTTCATCCCTTAATATTAATTATGGGGCGAATAAATCAACTGAAAAACATAAAGTACACATTGAGTACAAGGAGGACAAAAATCTCCCTCCGAACCTGTCCCTGTCACAGCGGGACTGCTACTGCCGAGTTACTCACGCACCCGACTCACATTTACCGACAATTCGACCGGGTCGCCGCCTTTCCCGTGGGGTACCAACTAACATTTTTGGAGTCAATCAAACCCCCCGATCCGGGCCTCTACTCAGGTCTATCCTCTTTGTGGTCACCCCTGGGCTCGACCGCGGTGCCCTCTCTGCCATGGGGTCGTACTAACCTGACGCTGGGGTCGGCCAAACCCCCGGATCTGAGCCTCTACTTTAGTCTATCCTCTTTGGTAGTGACGATAGTTGATTCCGAAACGCACCCTTATGTGTGAATTTATTCGAATGCAAATTGAGCGATGAAATATATGAAAAATCATGACAAAAATTTACTAATTGAATGAATGAAGCAGAATTAAAGATGAAGAAAATACTAATAGTAATTTTGGAACAGAGAACAATGGCGCTTGACAATTTTTGGTAACATTTTAATCGAGCAAAAACATATGTTTAGGATTTTGTTTTGCCTAGATAAGTAATCAACTTCAAATTGCGGAAATTTAGGTTCCTCTAGATGCACCAAAGAAAAACTGAAAAATTCAAAAATGAGAAAATTATAAATTAAAACATGTTTTGACACTAAATGACTAGATTAATTCTACAAAATTGTTAAAAATTCCAAGTGTAAAGTGCAATGACGTTGCCTCCTTTTTTCACCTGTGGCTTTCTATCCTACGTTAGGGATCACACAGTGAGGGACGTTCAAGTGTACTGGTACCATCCGGATTTCAGTCAGAGTCGATATCCACCTGGTCAACAAGGCAAAAATGTTTTTATTTTTTGTATTTAAAATAAAAGATAAGTTTATAAATGCTGGTGATTCGAAAATTCTTTCCAGAATATGCCACTTTAGGGGAAAATATCCACATACATTTTTCATAAATGATATTCTCAGCCACAAAAAAGATCTCTCGTTCCGAGGATAATAAGAGACTAAATGATTGTACACGTATCATTTGAATTTTTAATAAACTCGTTAACTCGGTTGCAAGTGACATTGAAAATAATCAGAAGATTTTTCCTCTACAAAAATATCACGACAGAATGATGATCATAAAAAAACATTGTGGTTGACTTATGACATTTTACCATTTGAATAGTGGAACTATTCAAGTAAATAATCGATTTGACTAGTCTTAATTACACGAAATATTTCATGGTAATTACTTCGAAAGTCACAAATTCTCGAGATATTTCCATTATCACCAAACTGCAATAAGTTAAATTATTAGGTTTTAACACTCCAATGCAGAATCAGTTTTTTCACTGTTCAATTTTCTTTGAATTCTTCTCTTTTACTCTTAAGCAGTTAGCGAAGCTTGCACATTGATATGTCTTCTTGTCGCCCAACGCATTTGCGAGTCAAAATTGCAACTTGAGAATGTAGAGACTTCTCCTCAGCTAACAGCGATGATTGGAGCATCGATTGTAGAAGGAAATGACACTCATGCTTGGATCCTTCGACGAGGATTAGTACCCCATCCTTATTTGAACACAGACGAGGCCCTCACATTTGGTGGCAAACGTTTAAAAAGTATTGTAGAATGGGTAATTAACAATTTTGAATATTTCGAATATTTTTTTGAAATCTTATCAAAAATCAAAATTAAGGTGTAATATAAATTATTTTGTGAATAAACATTTCCAAAACTCGGCGGTTTAAACGCAAACTTCGAAGAAAAAGTTCCTTCCTGAGTTTCGACAATTCTATACCAAATGATGTGTTGAAATTGTTTTCGAAACCCACCAGTTTAGAAAATGTGAATTAAGTTTAGATTCATATTTGTGAATTACTGAATCACATGTACATTTAAATTTCCTACATCTAATTCCAACCAATTGATGAATAATTTTATGCTTTTCATCTGCAGCAATTTCAGGTCTTCAGAGAAAATATTGAGACAAGTCTCTGTACGAACATTCAAAGATTCCTACATGATTGGTACCAGAAACCCCGAGGCGAAACCCTTATTATGCTTCTGATCACATGTGGCCGAACAGTATTATTGCTATTCCAGAGCAGGGCGAATAAAATAACACTTTTCGATTCTCATGGACACAGTACAGTCAGGAATCCACACAGAGGCTTAGTAGTTGCTCAAGTAATCTCTGTTTCATTATTAATCATGTGATTATTCCGGATACATGACAGAAAAACCCTTTTGGTAGTGCACAAAATTGGTAAAACATTTTTGAAAAATGAAACAGTCGATAAACAACTGTTTGACGCAATTCAAACACAACAAATTTTTGTTAATAACTTTTTTTTTTGTAAACTTTTGTTTATTCTTATAACTTCTTTTACGATTGGAAGTACTCATGAGAATAATAATTGTCCATTCAGTAGAATGGAAAATTATTGAGGAGTTTTAACGGAGAAGATTTTGTTAATGGATTAATCGAAAAGAAAACGAAATGAAACAGAAAAATCTAAAGTCCAGAGGAAGGCCCAGGGGGACACCCAGAGGGGGAAACAGGACAATGTGATGCTGAATTTCAATCAAATAAAAAAAGAAAAGTGTAATCGTCCTAATCTATTTCAATTATAGATGAAATATTTCATATTACTTGAAAAGAAAACTGGATAAAATTAGTGAAAATGATTAATATTGCTTTTTCCATATAAGAAATATATGAAAAACCTTCCGGAGTGTCGAAAGAGGAGAGAACGTAGACTCAGCAATAACGAGGTCTTAGTTGGTCAAAGTCAGGCTGATTAGTGGACGTTGAGATCGAGATCTAACAAGAGTGGGATTCAGTCGCTACGCTATATCGGGGCTTCGAATATCAGTGATTTTTTTGCACCACATGTTCTTTTCTACCGAATAGAAAATTATTATTCTCATCAGCAATTCCAATAATAAAAAAAAGTTGATAAAGAAAAAGTAATAAAAAAAAATTCTAATTTTTTTTGCTTGAATTGCGTCAAATAGTCGTTTTTCGCTGTTTCATTTTGTCCTATGTGTCATTTTGCCCCATTCTTCCCTATTAAATATTATTCAAGATCAAACATTGAGAAACATTCATGAATTAGTAACAATGCATTAACAGGCATCGAATAACTCTACATTCTCTCGGAAACGTCTTTTGACATGTTTTCCTAAACCTTCCGGTTTCAGTGATATTTACAGAACCCTGGTTGAAATTTTAACTCAATTGTTGTCCGCTACTTCGGTGAGAGGACTCCAATCGTTGTAACAATCTCATTTTTCTTTAGGCAAAATTCGAAAGATTATACGACTTATGTGACTGGTACATTCAAGACGTCCTCCACAACTGCTTTAACGTCTACGCAGATCAGTACGAATTAGCTTTCCTCTATTACGTAGACGCCGGTTGCTGCAAAAGTGAAGAAAGTCCATGTGACTGTGGCTGCAACAATTGCTGAATAAAAACTATTCGACTATAAAGGAAAAAAACAAAAAATTAAACTCACTACTTTGTTTCATTATTTCGTTTTATTGGAGCCACAAAAAATTAAAACTTCCGTATTCAGATATACTGACATTTATTTACATTATTTACAGTTTCTCAAGAGATTATTTTCATGTGCTTATGTTTTTTTAATGTTTTTATGCCACTTCGAATTTTTCTAATTTTGTGTACAGCAGAGCTTATAGATTTTCAATGAGTATTACAATTTGTTAATATTCCCTATCACCAAAAAGTATAAATTCCATCCAAAATGTTTTGCTGAACAACGAAAATTCGAGATGAGCTAATCCATTGATTTCCAATCCAACAGTTTGAGAATTAAAATATGAAAAATATTGAACATCTACGATTGATTTATTCAAATATTCAATATTAATGTCTATTGCATGGTGCTGGAGTCTAGGAAAAAAGTTAATTCCTAGAGCATCAATTTCACGTAGATTTTTTCCCTCTTACCCGTTCTATGTAAACATCCTAAGAGTTATTGAATCATATGATAATTTCAATACCGAAGAGTTGAAGAGCTGGAGACAAGCGCACAGAAAACCTGATTGCGCTTTATGTTGTGAATATATGAATAAAAGAAAGGGATATCAAGGAAATTATTGAGAGATATGTTTTGGAGGAATTTTCATCAGCTATAGAAAAGGTCTATTGGCATTTTTCGTTAAAATGTCTCATTTACGAGATGATCAACTAATTAGCACTTTTTATGTAAATTATTTCATGGATTATTAAACATATTTGTCAATTCTTGAATTATTCGGATGGATTGATGCCAGGAGAATGTATCACGGGACCTGTATCCTGTAGAACCTTAATAACAATAAAGAAAAGTCTGACGTTTTACTCTGAATCCACCAGCTCTTTCGATATCACTAGATAATCAAATTTCTGATTGGACTCATTTTATCCACTTCATAGATTTCATTCCCTCTAATCTTAAAATCTTTAACAAAACTCTAATTATTCTCATTTCTTTTTGCGCATCACTTCATGTATAATAATACAGTACTCTGTTGACGTTTTACGTTGCATTGAAGTATCTCACGGTAGAAAACTTGAAAAAACAAAATGATCGTGGGTAAAAAGTAGGAAAAAAGACTTTCATAAAAAATGATAAGAACAAATGGTACCAAATGCACCCAAATTTTACAATCTGATGAACAGTAAGTGCAGGTTAAAAATCAGAAAACAAAAAAAATGAAAGATGAAAATCAACGATGAATGAAAAAAATTGGAATCACGTGGAACAAAATTTCTTTACAGAAATCTTTCTCTTCTCTTGATAAATGATGATGAACGGAAAATTTCGTTTATATTTTACAACTGTAGTGTGTGAGGAGGCCTCATAACTTCGATGACAAAATCTTCAATTTTTCCTATCTTTGTCTCCCTTTCAACGTTTTTCTCTCTAGAAGTCTTTAAGGTATTTAATATCTACAACAATCGTATGAACAGATTCTTTTTTGTGTTTTCGTAAAAATATATATTTCCAAGCCGAAGGAGAGTTTGAATTGAATTGTTTAAAATGCAATGACTGATTACTTTTTTTTTATAGTTCTAAATGCATTTTTTCTTGGCTCTGGTATACAATTAAAAATTGCATTTCAAAATTTGTTTTTATTTCTATGATTTCAAGTCAATGTTCTATGAAAGTTATTATTCAATGTTGACAAAATTGTTTTCAAGAACTTCTTATGAAATTTATTGACAATATTACGAATTATTCAGATGATATTATTGGGCAATCGGAAATGCTGATGGAAATAACTTCCTATCGAAGTAATTTAGGAAAATTTATCAAATATCTTTCTTTAGCTGAAGATTTGACAGGCTTTAAAAATTATTTCTTGGTATTTTTGCGAAAATGGTTTTCAAGCTATCTACAAAATCATTGGTATTGACTTTTTGAAACTAATGACCAGTTCTTGCCACTCGTGGCTTTTTGGATCATTCAATTCATTGTAGAAGTGAAATTGAGGTTCCCTCTTTAACTGTACTAATTTGAACTCTCCTCAGGATGTAGATTCATAGGATTTTTGTAACTTTTATGTCGAAATGGGAAAGCGTATTGTTATGAATAATAATTGGAATGTGTAAATTCGCTCTAGCAATTTTGTTTGATATTGATTAAAGAATTATCTGATAAAACCTTTTCGTTTTTTCAAGTGAGATTCGATGTATTCTTTCACTATTTTGACGACTCTATTTGTGGAACTTGAAGAGTGGATTGTTACGACTTTGTCAAAAAATTGATATCAGAAAAATGAAAAAAATGTTTTTATCCTCTCCCGATGTCTGTCGGATGAACGATTTTTTTGTTAGTTTCATATGCTGGTTGATAGAACGATCTAAATGCGCGGTTCCAAGGAAAAAATGTCTACCAATGTTATTTTCTCAGCCCCCAATTGGAAAAATTCCGTACTATGTTTCTCACTTTCATTTCACAATTCAATGTTCTACCCACTATCCTAGAAGTTCCGAAATTTTCATTGAATCAACATTGATTCATCTCAAGTGTCTTTCCTCAGAAACGATAGTGTCACCTACACGAGATTTTTCACAAAAGCCAAGCATCAGGTTACGTGGTATCGTATGAAAGTAGTTACGTTGTGTCTTTCTTCGAAAAAATACTCAACGAAATAAATTAATGATATTTCATTTTTCTCATTAGAACGAGGGGATGTTAGAGGGACTGACTAACCCTAGGCTGTGCCCATTCCACAAAATCATCAATTAGCACCGGCCAGGCACCTTCCTCATCATAATTAGTCATATCTGGATTTATCATCAGTGCAAAGTCCAGAAGAAGATTCCAAGTGTCTTTAGGGATCGATCTTTTGTGATGTTCCTGAGGAAAAAACAACGAAATTAAGGGAATTCCCGTTGTCTGAAATTATTTCGTCAACATTTTTATCAACTGGTTCAAGTAGTGAACAAGCCACGATAATTTTTTATCAATCCTTTTTTGCGCGAAAATGTGAACGACTTGTTTCGTTTGAAATTTGTCCAGGCACAACGAAGTTTTCTACTACTTTCCCATGGAATGACATGTTTCCGAGATTAAGGGTATCCAAATAGCTTTGGCTATTCTTTCCCCAGTGAAATGCTTTTCTACTTCTGTAGCCGAACATCAGTGCTTTCACATAAGCCCCATTTGATCCTAAGTTTCCGGACATTTTACAATGATTGTATTTATTTACTTTGCTGGTCTCAATTTGAATCTCTATATTAAACCGTTGGCAAACATTTTAAAAATTCGATAAAAAATTACAGTTTACTTTTGGAGGGAGATTAATGCAATAATGTAAAAATTACGAGCATTTTCTATAAATAGTTTATAAACAATCAATTTTCCACCATAAAAAACATTTGTTCTGAATCGTAACAAATTTATTCATATTCAAAATTTTACCAGAAATCGATTTCATGTCTAAAAAAATCAGTTTTGCGAAAGTGTAAATAATTTCATTTATTTATTTATAAACAACGAATCTTTAAAAAAATAATAATTCTGGGCAAAGTGTAATTTCATTGACACTGAATATTCATGACTTTTTTCAAATTTTTTTCACGCAATTTAGTTGACAAATTTTATGATTGAAAATGGTTGAATCTATAGTGTGGTAGGTACCAAACTGTAAAAGATATATGGATATCCTTCATAGAAAAATGGATTTATCATGGATTTTACAGGCACTTCAATGCACATTTCGAGTTGATGAAACAGTTACCTGAAGAAATTGACACCAAAGCTGCAGAAACTTGAATTTCTCCACTAGAACGATGTTCCAATACGCAATGGCCATGTCAAGATCAAGGCCTTTTTGCCCCGGATTCTTGGCATAATTGAATGTGAAGTGATAGAAATCTTTGAATTTTTGGGAATCTCGAAGCTCATTTTCTAGGCTGTTCAGTCTTGCCTTAAGTTTATCGGTGCTGTCAACTCTACATTAAGAAATTCATAAAACATTCTCATCCGTTCCAGATAGTTTCTTAATTTATTAGATGATTATCTCGGAAATGAGTGGATTTCGAAGAAAGTAGTATGAGACTTATCTATAGGAAATTTCCTCAGGGTTTCCTACAGGCAATGTCTCACCATCATTCCTCCTAGCAACATTCATCACCGAGCAGGGTCAATGGTTAAAAAATTAAAATCGATGAAACTCTTACCCCAACTCTGTCATTCCATTTATAAACTCATCTTTCGTGAATTCACATTGTGTTTCAGCTCTGAATTTCCAGGCAATGATCAATACCAGTTTACTTTCAGGACTGAGTCCAAGGTCATCCAGAAACTTCATAATCCCATCTGCAGTAATTTTATCCGGCTCACTCGCATCTAAACAATTTCATACGAAATTCAGTTCAATATTCGTTGATTATTTGGGTTCAAAAATCAGTTCAAACCGACCTATCACACTGTTTTCAAAATAATTCTTTTGCTGAACAGTACCTAAACGATTCAAGAAAGATGGTTTAAATATGTCCACTGTAAGTATAAAATTTTAAATTCTAAGCGTTGCAATTAAAATTTTTACTGAAGAATATGAAACAAACATGACGAGGATAATTGCATAATTTTAATTTTTTAATGGAAAACAAATATCCTTAAACTAGGAATAATGTTCTGTCCAGAAATATATTTAGAATTCTGCAGAAAAAATCTTATTAATCCTGTAGGCAAATTCGGTTGGAACTGGTTGTTCTTGATGTGGAAATAAGTTTACTCAAAATCATATTTACTTTAATGAGCAAAGTACTTTTATGATTTTATCGCTGAAATTATTGGCCCTCTTACCTTGGTATCTGGCAAATAGTGCCTCTAGTCTTTTTTTATCTACACTGAAAATGCTCTTTGACTCCTTGTAATAGGCATCAGGGTTTTGAAAATAATTATCACTGGCTAGATCCAATTTCCAATCGTTCTGTGCCAGACAATAAATAGCGGTCTGTTCGCCAGTCTGAGTGAAAGTTATAAATTTCTTAACCTTGTCCTTTTGTGAGAATTTCAGCTTATGCTGCAAAAAGAAAACCACAATAGACTAAAATTAAACGAAGCCTTCTCTCAAACTCCATCATTGAACTCCGAAAAAAAATCAAGGCATCAATGGTACAAGAATGAGCATTCTGAGTCATTCAATGACAAACTCTACTATAATGAATCTAGGAAAAAAACAATCCCGGAGAAAATAACAATATCGCATAGGTTTTAACACGTGATCGGTGCGTGCTCTTTTTGTTCAGTGGCTTTTTTCTGCCTACCGACTCCAATTACACCGAAACAAAGTGAACGATTTGAGATTAGTACGATGTTTAGGTTAATTCTTTGCCACCAAAAAATCATTTCAGAATTTTTCAGGAACAGATACGTCTTTCTATCCACAACCTAAACTTCTTAAGAAACCACAATAGTGAACATGAAAAAAAATTGTAAAAAAAACTCCTTACCATTTTTTATGTAATTTTCGGCCCCCGAAAGCCAAAATATTATTCCCTTACACTATATTTGACATAAATATGCGCATGCCTCCGTTCGCCTTTTTTCGAGTCGAAGAAATAAAAAAGCACTTGAAGAACAACGGGATAACTGTAAAAGAGTGGAGTGTCTCCATCTGTTTGTAATGGATAATATCTCGGATTTCTTCATTTCCAACACTATGTTGATTATGAAGAGATCCCCGACTGCCATTTAATTGCAATAAATAAACGCGTCGGTAGGACGGAGGCATTGACGGCTCCGGTGGTAGCATTGGAGCCAGTTCGAGTTGGCATAAACCTCCAACCCGAATTTTCTCCCTCGTTTTTTTCGTTATTTCGGTGGTGTAACCACTATACGAGAATATCGTTTTATATCAAAACCTCCTTATCGATCACTCACTCTCCCGTCCAACCCCTCGTGTACATACGCTCGCAGTACGTTAAATGGTGACCATGGTGGGTGACTATAATAAAGCGTGTGAGTTAATGAGGCCATCATTCAACTGTTATTAAAAATATGATTTTTTGTGTCTCAAAAACATCTGATTTAATAATCAGTATTTTTAATCATTGAAAAGTGCAGAATTTTATTATTATTTGGGAAGTGAGTTAAGAAGGAAAGATGACGTGCTTGAGACCCACTAGAAGAAAAAGTCAAGATTTTATCACGGAGTGATAGACTAGGTTGCTATTGTTATTAACTTTGGTGTGAGTCAGAGTGTCCATGCTGTTGGTAAGCTGCTCCTGACGAACGATAGGGTAATTATTGGTAGCACAATTGGGGTTAAGGGCTATTGTGGCTAATGGGGTGTTTTAGAGAGCTTGAGGGTTATTTTTACCGGTGTAGTAGGTGAAATGGGGAGTTCTTGGTGGCAGTGTACCGCATGCCTCAGAGCGCAGGAAGAGGACATCTGCGAGCTACAGTTGAATCACTGCAATCTGTATGATGTACCACCGGATGTGTTCATTTATGAGAGAACACTGGAGATGCTTCATTTGGATGCCAACAGAGTAATTATCGAACATTTGTCATTTACAATGAATGAATGGATGAGTATAATTAGTGGTGGAGGGTTGAAAGAGTTAGTCCGGTGATTATATATTAGTTATTTGGAACCTTTGTATAAGAAAGTTTGAGGAGTACCTACAAGATTGGTCTCTTGGCGATTTCTTCTAAATTCCTTATTTTGGAGGATACTTGAAAAATAGTCATTTGTGTAAAATTTTTCGAGAGGGAATGAAATCACAGTATATTTCGTCATTAGGCTTTCGTCCTCGGCTTCGTCTCGGGCCGTCAACTTCACCCTCGTGAAAATTTCGTCTCATTCGTATCGAAATATAGGCTATCCAGTAGAAGTTTATCCTTCCGAGGGTGCCCCCACTCTACGTAATTCCCACTCACATGCTTGGACCCCACTCCAAAAATCCACTGCTATTCTTCTGGAAGATAACCTATATGGGCCATTCCGCCAAATATCGGCGGAAATCTGGCCTCAAAATTTTCGACAATTTTTTTTTCTTCTTCTGAATTCTTATGTATATAAAAGAAGATTTTTCAACGCGTAAAGGTCCCGCGGCTCAATTAGAGGCCGTCCGCATGATTACGAGTTTTAGATTTTAAATTTTTCGCTCTTATAGAACGTATTAAAAGATGGTAAGAAAAAAAAATCAAAATATAGTTTTTGATCGGAAATTTTCGGAATTTCCCGAAAATGATGTTCATTTTCTCCCTCCACCCCTCCTCCATCGTGAAAATCGAAAAAGAAACCTCTAAACGTCATTTTTGACAAATTTGCCATTTTTTTTTTCAAATCTGATATTTTATCTCAAAAATTCAGAGAATTTCCGATTAAAATCATGTTTGAAACTTGTTCGCTCCTATGATGCTCATCTGCAGAAAAATGATTCTAAAAAAGCGAATATTCGAAAAATAATAATATTGTAGGAAGAAGACGATATTTCCATAGAAGATGATGATATAGAAAATAGAGAATGTTTCCATGAAATATGGTCTTGGTTCTATGATATTCATCACTTTTCGAATATTCATTTTTTTGTGTGTTATTTTTCTTTACTTGAGCATTATAGAAGCGAACAAGTTTCAAATATGATTTTGATCGGAAATTTTCTAAATTAAAAAAAAAATATATTAGATTTAAAAAAAATGGCGAATTGGCCAAAAATGACGTTTAAAGGTTTCTTTTTCGATTTTCACGATGGAGGAGGGGTGGGGGAGAAAATGAACATCATTTCCGGAAAATTCCGATCAAAAACTATGTTTTGATTTTTTTTTCTAAGCATTTCTACGAACGTTCAATTCGATTGAACAATTTTCGCGTAAAATCGTTGAACCTTGCGCAGCCCCTCTAATTAAAAGACGGGACCTTTCCTAGTCGAGAACTCTTTTTTTCTATACACAACTAGTACAAAGAAGCAAAAAAAAAAGTATCGAAAATTTTGAGGCCAGCTTTCCGCCGATATTCGGCGAAATGGCCCATATACTATTCTGGCGAAAAGGAGTTTCCAGCCCGAGCCGAAGGCCAGGCTTGCAATCATATGAGCTAGAAAAATTGTTGTAGGCGGTTTGACGAACGATATTTTTCGTCATAACTGCACGGTATAGTTCAATTTTTCTTCGTAAATGCAGGGGGGAATGTGGGTTATGTCATTTTGAGGATCGTCAAAAGCAACGAAATCCGAGGAATGAAATAAGCCACTTTCTTCCCGTCATTTGGGGAGGAAAATCGAATTTTTCGTGCAGATATGGCGAAATAGTATCTTATGTTATAAGGCGATAAAACTATTGTCTGGCGAATGTGGCTTTATAATCCAAGCCGAAGGCGAGGATTATAATCACGTTCGCCAAATAATGCTTTTAGTCCAGTCAAATTAGATTTTGTATATCGAAATTTACCAAAGGGCACCAAATTATACCAATCGATAGCTAAAAGTGTCATTATTAATGTTTTAAAAAGTATATGCTCCAATTTGCCGGGTTGATTCACAATTTGTTATAAACAATTGGGAATTGGCAACAGGCCGTCTTCAATCCTAGATATCTTTAGTTAACCTCACCAGATGGGAAAAAAAAAATTTCTTTGTAGCTGAGAAAATTTCCTATCGGGGGAAGTTAGGAACTTATAGCCCAAAATGTACCGTTAATTTATGATAAATTATAATAGCAATTTCGGAGCAGTCGGCGCAACGCGTCACCTGTTCCCCTCCCTGCGCCAGGGCCATGAGTCACGTGATTGGCGCCACGCGCAACTTATTCAAATCTCCCGCTGTGCTCAACCCAATAGCCCTCAGCTGGGTTTTTCATGAATATCTCCGGATCTGTGGGTGGTAACCAAATTTCCGTTATAAACTTGTTTGGTGAGGAACTAGATTTAGGGTGGATTGGGAGGTTAGAGGATCGTCGGTGTGAAATAATGGTTGAGAGTCTTGACCTAATATCAACGTGCATTTATTCTCGAGTCGAACCACGCTTTGTCAAATTTACAAAAACACCTTGTCACTTGTTGATCGTACTAAATTGAATTAATTGTCTATAGTTTTAGCACTGTGAGTCACTCGTTGAATGGTCAATAAATAACGTGATTTTCTTTTACCGAATTTCTATCGCCGAGTTAATAGACGCTAATGTACTGTGGTCTAAACTCTACAGAGTTGAATTCTATTCAAAACGTGCTATACGACAGACCGTGATGTACTGACTCGCGTTGATTTACGGTGACTCTACTAGACCTGAGCGTTGACCCGGAAAAGGCCGATGATTTTCGTAATTGGCCGAGCTGATCGACCTTGGTCTTGGAGAGGTTGAGTTACGTTTCAAACAAAACTTTTTTGTAGATCTTTATTTGCTCTATAAAAATGGTCTTGACAAAAATTTTGCTATTCTCCAACGTTTTCGAGATATTCAATGAAAAATAAAAAATAGTCAAAATAAAATTGAAAAATTTGGTACTGAATTGTCGGCGGACAATTTCACTTATTATTGTTCAAGATCCATTTTTTTATATCTGAAATTTTACTAATTTTATAATTCCTCTGATGCAAATTGACAAGTCCAAGATGGCACGGAAGTTAGCAGATGCTCTCCAGCAGATGCATTGGTACGGCCCTGGAGTCGGGCGCCTAATGTACTGTATCTAACTAGATACTTGTGGAATTATCTCGAGTCGTATCACACGTAGTAGGTTTGCACTTCTGCAAAGGTATCTGTAGGATACTTCTGTATAAATTACTATCATTGTTGGAATAATGAACGTCAATTCAAATTCAATTTTGATACCTTCCTCAACCCTCCTTCAATTCACCCCTCAAATTTCAAGTTTCCACCCCCGATACAAGGGTCCAAATCCTCACTTCATCCCCCTTAAAAAATGAACGTCAACTTAGATTCATCCTCAAAACCTTCCTCAACCCTCCTTCAATTCACCCCTCAAATTTCAAGTTTCCACCCCCGATACAAGGGTCCAAATCCTCACTTCATCCCCCTTAAAAAATGAACGTCAACTTAGATTCATCCTCAAAACCTTCCTCAACCCTCCTTCAATTCACCCCTCAAATTTCAAGTTTCCACCCCCGATACAAGGGTCCAAATCCTCACTTCATCCCCCTTAAAAAATGAACGTCAAGTCAATTCACCCTTAATACGTTCCTCGACCCTCCCCCCAATATGCCCCTCAAATTTCAAGCCCCCACCCCCGATACGAGAGTCAAAATCCCCACTTCATCCCCCTTAAAAAATGAACGTCAAGTCAATTCACCCTTAATACGTTCCTCGACCCTCCCCCCAATATGCCCCTCAAATTTCAAGCCCCCACCCCCGATACGAGAGTCAAAATCCCCACTTCATCCCCCTTAAAAAATGAACGTCAACTCAAATTCACCCTTAATACCTTCCTCACCCCTCCCTCAATAAACCCCTTGAATTTCAACTTTCCAACCCCGATACAAGGGTCAAAATCTCCACTTCATCCCCCTTAAAAAATGAAAATCAACTCAAATCCACCCTCAGTACCTTCCTCGACCCTCCCCCCAATATGCCCCTCAAATTTCAAGCCCCCACCCCCGATACGAGGGTCAAAATCCCCACTTCATCCCTCTTAAAAAATGAGCGTCAACTCAAATCCACCCTCAATACCTTCTTCGACCCTCCCCCAATATACCCCTCAAATTTCAAGCCCCCCCCCCCGATACGAGGGTCAAAATCCCCACTTCATCCCCCTTAAAAAATGAACTTCAACTCAAATCCACCCTCAATACCTTCCTCGACCCTCCCCCAATATACCCCTCAAATTTCAAGCCCCCACCCCCGATACGAGGGTCAAAATCCCCACTTCATCCCCCTTAAAAAATGAACGTCAATTCAAATCCACCCTCAATACCTTCCTCGACCCTCCCCCAATATACCCCTCAAATTTCAAGCCCCCACCCCCGATACGAGGGTCAAAATCCCCACTTCATCCCCCTTAATAAATGAACGTCAACTCAAATTCACCCTTAATACCTTCCTCACCTCTCCTTCAATTCACCCCTTCAATTTCAAGTTTCCACCCCCGATATAAGGGTTGCAATCCCCACTCTTACCTCCCTAAAAAATGAACGTCAACTCAAATTCCCCCCTAATACCTTCTACAACCCTCCTTCAATTTACCCCTCAAATTTCAAGTTTTCACCCCCGATACAAGGGTCCAAATGAAGTGGGGATTTTGACCCTCGTATTGGGGGTGGGGGCTTGAAATTTGAGGGGCATATTGGGGGGAGGGTCGAGGAAGGTATTGAGGGTGGATTTGAGTTGACGTTCATTTTTTAAGAGGGATGAAGTGGGGATTTTGACCCTCGTATTGGGGGTGGGGGCTTGAAATTTGAGGGGCATATTGGGGGGAGGGTCGAGGAAGGTATTGAGGGTGGATTTGAGTTGACGTTCATTTTTTAAGAGGGATGAAGTGGGGATTTTGACCCTCGTATTGGGGGTGGGGGCTTGAAATTTGAGGGGCATATTGGGGGGAGGGTCGAGGAAGGTATTGAGGGTGGATTTGAGTTGAAGTTAATTTTTTAGGGAGGTAACAGTGGGGATTTCAACCCTTATATTGGGGGTGGAGGCTTGAAATTTGAGGGATTTGTTGGGGGAGGGTCGAGGAAGGTATTGAGGGTGAATTTGAGTTGACGTTCATTTTTTAAGGGGGATGAAGTGGGGATTTTGACCCTCGTATCGGGGGTGGGGGGGTTGAAATTTGAGGGGCATATTGGGAGGGAGGGTCGAGGAAGGTATTGCGGGTGGATTTGAGTTGACGTTCATTTTTTAAGGGGGATGAAGTGGGGATTTTGACTCTCGTATCGGGGGTGGGGGCTTGAAATTTGAGGGGCATATTGGGGGGAGGGTCGACGTAGGTATTGAGGGTGGATTTGAGTTGAAGTTAATTTTTTAGGGAGTTAACAGTGGGGATTTCAACCCTTATATCGAGGGTGGGGGCTTGAAATTTGAGGGGTATATTGGGGGAGGGTCGAGGAAGGTATTGAGGGTGGATTTGAATTGACGTTCATTTTTTAAGGGGAATGAAGTGGGGATTTTGACCCTCGTATCGGGGGTGGGGGCTTGAAATTTGAGGGGTATATTGGGGGAGGGTCGAGGAAGGTATTGAGGGTGGATTTGAATTGACGTTCATTTTTTAAGGGGAATGAAGTGGGGATTTTGACCCTCGTATCGGGGGTGGGGGCTTGAAATTTGAGGGGTATATTGGGGGAGGGTCGAGGAAGGTATTGAGGGTGGATTTGAATTGACGTTAATTTTTTAGGGAGGTTAGAGTGGGGATTTCGAGCCTTGTATCGGGGGTGGAAACGTGAAATTTGAGGGGTGCATTGAAGGAGGGTTGAGGAAGGTTTTGAGGATGAATCTAAGTTGACGTTCATTTTGTAGGGATGTTAGAGTGGGGATTTTGACCCTAGAATCGGGGGGGGGGGCTTGAAATTTGAGGGGTGAATTGAAGGAGGATTAAGGAAGGTATCAAAATTTGAATTTGAATTGACGTTCATTGTTCCAACAATGATAGTGATTTATACAGAAGTATCCGTATTGCGCAAACCTACTACGTGTGATACGACTCGAGATAATTCCACAAGTATCTAGTTAGATACAGTACATTAGGGGCCCGACTCCAGGGCCGTACCAATGCATCTGCTGGAGAGCATCTGCTAACTTCCGTGCCATAAGTCCAAGGGAACACTTTCCTATTTTTTGTTTTGTACCTTCAAAATTTCAATTTTGATGAGAGTTTTCATATGGTCTTCTTATAATTAAAAATCCGAATGCCCGCGAAATTTGCTATAAATTTGCGAAATTTATGAATATTCAAATTATAATAGTTGTTTGATAGATCAAAGCGTGGCATTGTTGTTGAAGAAATGTTGAGAACTTTAAATATTATTATTATTATTATCACATCATGATTTTCTCTTTTCATATATTTTGAATTTCTTATATTCTGTGAAACTAAATATTTCTTCTCAAAAATATATTCATTGAATGTTCTATGCATTTCTGTTTTCATTGTATTTTGAACTCCTTAAGCAATGGGAGAATAAGGAAATGCCGAATTTCTAGGAATTCTTTCGGAATTCCTAGACAGTTGAAGGATTATCTTGAAACTTCTGGAAGTGTCTTGAATTTGTTTAATAATTCCAGAAACGCTTGAATTCTTTCGCAATTTCTAGAAGTTCTAGAAATTTCTTGAATTCCCCCACAAATTCCACAAATGCATAAATTCTTTCCAAATTTCCCTGAAGTTTTAAATTCTTTCCAAATTCACAGAACTGCTTCAACCTCTCAAAAATTCTAGAAACTTGAGAAATTCCGTCAGAAATTCTAAATTTAGTTGAATTTCTTAAAAATTTCAAGAAGTTCGAAGAATTTTCTCGAAATTTCTTGAATTCCTCCAAAAATTCGAGAAACCGGCATAATTCTTTGGAATTCTCCAGAAGTCTCTTCGATTCCTCCGAAACTTTCTAGAAAAATTTTTAAGAAAATTTTCAAGGAAAAATCTAGTGCTAGCACTGCAAAAGAGGGGCAAAGTGGCAGCCAGGGAAAAATTCCAGGCTGGCACTGGAAATTTTATTGGTATTCCTGCCAATTTTTCGTGTACTTAGGTGAAATTTTCACAAGAACACCAATAAAATGTCCATTGCCAGCACTAGAATTTTTCTCTTGCCGTCACTTTAACCCTCTTTTCCAGTACTAGTACTAGAATTTCTCTTGGAAATTTCTCTCCGTATATAAATCCTTGAATTGTTTCGAAATTTCTGGAAGTTTTGAGAATTCTCTATTTTCTAGTGTTTGCTTCAATTCCCTCGGAATTCATGGAAATCTGGAAATTTTCAAAATTTCTTCGGAATTTTCATAAACGGAAGCAATTCTTTCCAAAATTCTAGGTTTATCGAATTCCTTCTAGAGTTCTAGATGCTTGAAGAATTTTTTCAATATTTCTAGAATTATTTCTAAAATTTCTCTTCTCAAAGTTTCTAGAAACTCGCAAGATTTCTTCTGAAATTAGAAATTTCTTCAATTTCTTGGAAATTTTGAGAAGCTTCGAGAATTTTCTCGAAGTTTCTTCGATTTCTCCACAACTTTTAGAAATCTTCAAATCATTCAGAAATTTCTGGAAATTGTGAGAATTACTTTTTTCTATTGTGTTCTTCAATCCTGTCGGAATTCCTAGAAATTTGAACGATTATTTTGCAATGTCTAGGAATGTCTCTAATTTATCCAGTAAATTATTCTCACCGATAAAAAAATAATTATTCACACAAAAATATTTTGTTGTAATTGAAGGGCTCATGAAACCAGAAAAAAATCCAAGTATTTAGTCTCGGAATTTCGGAGGTTTAAACAAATTCAAGGATGACAAAATTCAACTTTATTGAATATTTTGAATATTGTTAATTATTCATTGAATATCTCGGAAACTTTGGAGAATAGCAAAATTTTTGTCGAGACCATTTTTATAGAGCAAATAAAGATCTACAAAAAAGTTGATAATGAAAATTTGGCTACCACCCACAGATTCGGAGATATTCATCAAAAACCCAGCTGAGGGCTATTGCGTTGAGCGCAGCAGGAGGTTTGAATAAGTTGCGCATGGCGCCAATCACGTGACTCATGGCACTGGTGCAGGGAGGGGAACAGCTGACGCGTTGCGCCGACTGCTCCGAAATTGCTATTATAATTTATAATAAATTAACGGTACATTTTGGGCTATAAGTTTCTAACTCCCCCCGATAGGAAATTTTCTCAGCTACAAAGAAATATTTTTTTTTTCCCATCTGGTGAGGTTAACTAAAGATATCTAGGATTGAAGACGGCCTGTCGCCAATTCCCAATTGTTTATAACAAATTATGAATCAACCCGGCAAATTGGAGCATATACTTTTCAAAACATTAATAATGACACTTTTAGCTATCGATTGGTGTAATTTCGTGTCCTTTGGTTAATTTCGATATAAACGACATTTTCAGATCTAGTNTTTTGCCCCGTCTTCTCTTCACATCTAAATATATATAAAAATGAATCAAATAGACTACAACGATATTGAATTTCCGAGGAGATGTGACGAACCTTTTGGCTCAAGAAATTGTTTAAATTTTCCTTTGTGCTCCGGTGCTTCAGTTGCCAGGGTTTAAATGAAGGAAATTAATTTAAAACGCCGTTCGTCCAGTAAATTATCTCCAAATTTCAAATTTGTCCCAGTTCTCCCGTTTTACCAGCTTTTCCAATTTATTACCAGATTTTTTTCCAGACTTACCAAATTTTTACCCAGATTTCCCAGATACCAGATTTCCACAAATTTTGAATCGAGTGTTCAGTTTTCCGTCAGTTTCGCGATAAAGTGTCAGCCCCCCAGAGACCAGAAGAGTTTGATTACCAAAATTTTGGACTGAACGTTAACGCTTTTCGACCCTCCCTAAACACAACGATTCCCCAGAATAATTCTACGAGATCCTCTCGAGAATTATTTTACCCGACAGTTAAATTTCAAAAGTTCTATTTAAACATGAAAACGAATCTCTCAGTTTAAGCCGATTCATCTAGCCTTGAGGTCATCATAGAGATTATAGTTTTCATCACAATTTTTATTAATAAACAAATAGCCAATACATTTCTCAATTCAAAAATTAGATAGAAGCCAAATAATATTATCATTGTACATAAAATCTTTCCCTTTTTGTTCAATTTGAAATTATTCTCCTCCATTAAATAAATCCAATTAAGTAAATGAACCAATTAACTCAACAATCAATTTTTCTAAAACTCTAACCTTAATTCGCGCCAATCGTTCAGTCCATGAATCGCACTCCTCTGGATCGTCCGTCGGTAAAACGAGTTCACGACCGTCGGTACAACAGAATATCCACCGAAATTCAAGATGGCTGAGTCGGCGAACGAGTGACTTCGCTCCCCTCCTCAGTACTCCGCAAATAATAATTACCACCCCAAAAGAATATTTCCCCCTCGCGGACGTTCCTCCCCGCGTGGCTCTACCACGACAGTTTTACCCGTCGCTGTCAAGGGCTCGACCACAGCTCGCTTTTAGTCCAAGACTAATTAAGCTGGCTGCTGACAAAAACACTAATATGGCTCGACCACAGCACACAAGTAGCAAAATGCTAATTTAGTAGCTGCTGACAAATTGGCTCTACCACAGCTCGCGATAGTCAAAAGACTAGTGTCACTGGCTGCTGTCAATGGCTCGACCACAGCTCGCTTTTAACTAAAAGTTAATGTCGCTGGCTGCTGACAATTGGTTACTTTTCTCTCCTCCGGCGAGGATCGTAGGTGAACCCGGGTGAGGCCTTCCTGATCGCCTCACCACACCTGAATCCCGAAACTGAGCCGCTGCTCGAAATTTAATACCTTTACAGCGCTATTTGACTCGTAGAAATAATGCGCCACCTAGGTCGGTCGCGGAACTACTCAATTTCGAAATATTCCCCGGGAGTCAATAGCCCACTCAACCATCTTTGCTCCAATTTTTCAAATTCGTATATCTTAATACTTATTCTTAATTGCATAAAATCAAATTAAAATGTAAAATCAAATTATTCTTTATTTATTGGTTGTGAGTTCCTCACAGTTTGACTGGACTATTTTATCGCCGTGTTATATTCGCTATTTTATGTCGTTGGGCCCGAAAACCGCGATCTAACCGAGCGAAGCGAGGTTAGAATCGCGATTTATCGGGCCTAATGACATAAAAGTTCTTTTCGGCCTTGTAACGAAAATCGCTATTTCATTTGCTTGTAAAGGAAAAAGGCACAGTTCGGCCACTCGCTGAACGTAACATCACTGTCAAAAATATTGTTTGACACATGTGAGACGGGAATATCCGCACTATTCTGCAGAATAGTCCTTCCGATAGAGTTCTTCAAACCTTCGTTTTGCCAAGTTTTGGAGATATTCGCAAAATAATTTTGTAGTGAAGTGATAAACTAGAATAAGTGCAATTTTGTTGAAAATTTTTCTATTGCTTGGAAATTCTCTTAAACGTGATGAAATTTTCTAATTCTCCTGAAAAAAGTCCATTTTTGCACTTATCCTAGTTTACCACTTCGCTACAGAATTAGCAAATCTCTTTAACGTTTGCCCTCGGTCATTCCTTGACTACTCCTGAACATTTTCCTGAAATGAAAAGAAGGGACTTTTGAAAATTTCTTTTTGTTTGTAGATAAAGGACCTGCCAAGACCATTATTCCAGTGCCATGAACTTCGTGTGTTATCACTCAGTGATAATGAAATTACTACACTACCACCCGCCATAGCTTCCCTTATAAATCTGGAGCATCTAGATCTCAGTAAAAATAGTGAGTTTGATAGGAAGGACAACATGACCTTCATCAATAATAGAATTTGAGTATAATAGTGTTGTCAGATACTGTTATTCTTGGAAGAGGATTGTGCAATAAGTCGATTGTGTTACAACTTTGTTAATTGCGGTATGATAAAAAAAATTTTCGATTTTACACAAATATGTCGAGGAATATTTTATATCGCTATGAAGATTTTCACGAAAGGACAACATTACCAGAGTTTACTAAACCCTTCTACGGAGTCATATTTAATATATTTATGCATTACTGGATTTTCGATTCCATTTCCAATCGGGATTTTAAGTCTGAGATAATGAAATAATCAATGACATTGAAGTTTGCAGATTTCAATCACAAAAAATTTTTGACATTGTATATCTCATCAGGAAATTGTGATATCTGTAAAAAAAATCAAATTCTATGAGTAGGGTATGGAAAAATTTGAACGTGATCATTGGTATATTTGTTAAAATACGATATAGTATTAGTAAATAGGCTAGTATATTCAAGACAAATTTGTGAAAACACTCAACACGGAATATCTATTCTTAGCATAACGCTATTGAAAAAAGTAAAAATCTCACACTTCGAACTCAATGAAATCTCATCGTGATATTTTTTTGTTTTTCATTTTTTATACCCATGGACGACTAATTCACTGATATGCAATAAAACGTTGTCGAGCTGTAGTGTACATATGAGGGGCTCAATAGAAAAAACAAAAAAGGTCACGTTTAAAAAATGGGAAAATCTTCTCGTGATTATTTTTAAAATATTTTTTCAACACTCTACCTTCATTTTATGCAATGTTGATTTTCCTGCAAATCATTAACATCGAATATCCCCGGAAATACTTAATCGATTTTGAAAATACAGCCACAAATTTTGAGTCATATTAATGTCTTGACATGAAGTTTTTCAAAAATGGTTTTCCATTGATCCAATTCCGGACATCTCAAAAAATCGCCAGGAAAATGTTATTAACAGAGAATGTCTTCCATAAAAATAATGATATGGCGACGAAATGGAATCTTATGATTAAATCTTTCACCTATCTTCTTGTGAGGTTCGTGATTTTCCTCTCCTTACCCATTCAAGAGCTAAAAATGTCACTGTACAAGTCAAAACCAAATTTTCATCGGTGAATAACGCGATAAAATGAATTCAGTTGTGTTCATCCTCAAAAAATAAAACTGGCAATCTTCACCCAAAAAAAAAACAAATTTCAAGTCGAGACTTACGATCTCAAATTAAAACTTATGAAAGTCCCAAGTTATGACGTCGAAAGTCTCAAGTTGAGACTTTGAAAGTCTTAAGTTGAAACTTTTAGCCTTCACAGAAAAAAGTCTAACATTCACTGAACCCCTGCAAATGTTGAATGACCCTCAATTTGAATGATCCCCAAATAAGGGCTTATTTACACTCAAATTGGGGATGATTCAACCATTGTGGAGATTCTCTCTATTTGGAGGTGGAGATGCGCTCTATTTCAACCCTAAGAAGGGTTGAATCAACCTTTGTAGAGATTCAATGAAACTCAGCTTTTTTTCTGTTCAACCCGTAAGTGGGGTTGATTCAACCCGTTAAGGTTGGAGTTCAGTGAACGTTAGACTTTTTTGTGTTCAACTTGAGATTTTCGAAAGTCTCAACTTGAGGCTTCGAAAGTCTCAACTTGAGATCTTTGAAATCTTAAAATAAAATTTCTTTTTTTTGTGTGTTATAGATATTTTTACGCTGATTCCAAATCCGGTTGGAAAGTTTTTCTAGCATAGTTTTTGAGGAAAAAATGTTAAAGTATTGAAAACGAGGCGAAGTGGACAAATCGGAAGATGAGTAGTACATTGCATCATTAAATTCACAAAGTATTTTACGGCCAATGTGGCTTCATAATCGGAACCGAAGGTGAGGATTAGGGGAGAGTGGAGTCGATACAAAGACCTTTTTAATTTTTTTGGAACGCTAATGACCCATTAAATTCTTGATGAAATGGAATAATTTTGATTATTCATTCAGTAATGAATCCAAACTCCCGGGCCAGTGTAAGATCAAATCCGTCTGATTAGTACCTATTCTCGAAGTTGGTGATTTTTTTTTCGTGTACGAATCGGCATTCTTCAACGAATCGGCTAAACGATTCTCATTTACTGTTCGTGAACGAACAGCAATTCATATATGAAGAAGAACTTGCCAAAGTCGAGAATAGGGGCCCTGATCCAAGCTTGGGTTGGGGTCAGACGTTTCAGATCCAAACTGAATAAAAAATGTTGAGTCTAATTTGGCTATTTGTGATTGATCAGAATAGGATCTGAAGTGATTGAGCGATCCCGGATGTAGATAATGTATTCAGGCGATGACTGGATCCTTATCCGGGAGACCTGATCAGAAAATCCTGACCAGCAGTGGATCTAAAACTCACTTAGGCCCAGACAATCTGAGCAAAATTTCCACTTGGGTGTATCATAAAATATAGCTTGTCTTGGTAACAGACAGACATTGTACAGGAAAATTAGTTTTATCACTCGGCTGAAAACACTTTGTGGACCTAATCATGTAATCTTCTATTCTTCTTTCGAATTGTCCATTTTGCATTGTTTCCAATACTTCAATAATTTTTTTTATTCAAAAACTATACTAGAGAAACTTATCAAATGGATTTGGAATCAGCGTAAAATAATCTATAAGACTGCGTCGATTCCATTTTCAAGGATGGACCCATGCAAATTCATTTTATCACGTTATACGCCCATGAAAAATTGGTTTTTCTTTATATAACGACATTTTCAGCTCTTGAATGGGTAATGAGAGGAAAATCACGGCGCTCACAAGAGGGTAGGTGAAAAATTTAATCATAACATTCTATTGCGTCGCCATATTATTATTTTTATGGAAGATATTCTCTGTTGATAGCATTTCCCTGTCGAATTTTTGAGATTCCCGGAATTGGAACAATGGAAAACCATTTATGAAGATCCTCACGTCAAGATATTAATATGACTCAGAATTTGGGTCTGTATTTTCAAAATCGCTCAAGTAATTTCAGAGATATTCGATGTTAATAATTCGCAGGAAAAACAACATTGCATAAAATGAAGGTAGAGCATTGAAAAAATATTTAAAAAATAGTCACGAGAAGATTTTCCTATTTTTTAAACGTGACCTTTTTTGTTTTTTCCATTGAGCCCCTCATGTGTACGCTACAGCTTGACAAAGTATTATTGCATATCAGTGAATTAGTCGTCCATGGGTACGAAAAATGAAAAACAAAAAAATATCACGAAGAGATTCCATTGAGTTCGAACTGGGAGATTGTTACTTTTTTCAACAGNATTTTAAAAATAGTCACGAGAAGATTTTCCTATTTTTTAAACGTGACCTTTTTTGTTTTTTCCATTGAGCCCCTCATGTGTACGCTACAGCTTGACAAAGTATTATTGCATATCAGTGAATTAGTCGTCCATGGGTACGAAAAATGAAAAACAAAAAAATATCACGAAGAGATTCCATTGAGTTCGAACTGGGAGATTGTTACTTTTTTCAACAGCGTTATTCTAGGCCTAGATATTCCGTGTTGAGTGTTTTTCACAAACTTGTCTTGAATACACTAGCCTATTTATTAATATTATATCATATTTTAACATATATAGCAACCATCACGTTCAAATTTTTCCATACCCTACTCATAGAATTTGATTTTTTATAGATATCACAATTTCCTGACGAGATATGCAATGTTAAACATTTTCTTTGATTGAAATCTGCCAACTTCAATGACATTCTTGGGGTTTATTCACCCCCAAATAGAGAGAATCTCCGCAATGGTTGAATCACCCTCAATTTGGGTGTAAAGAAGCCCTTATTTGGGGATCATTCAAATTGAGGGTCATTCAACATTTGCAGGGGTTCAGTGAATGTTACACTTTTTTCTGTGAAGCCTGAAAGTTTCAACTTAAGACTTTCAAAGTCTCAACTTGAGACTTTCGAAAGTCTCAACTTGGGACTTTCATAAGTGTTAATTTGAGATCGTAAGTCTCAACTTGAAATTTTTTTTTTGGGTGAAGATTGTTAGTTTTATTTTTTGAGGATGAACACAACTGAATTCATTTTATCGTGTTATTCACCCATGAAAATTTGGTTTTGAGTTGTAAAGTGCCATTTTCAGCTCTTGAATGGGTAAGGAGAGGAAAGTCACGAACCTCACAAGAAGATAGAGTGTTGAAAAAACATTTTAAAAATAATCACGAGAAGATTTTCCTATTTTTTAAACGTGACCTTTTTTGTTTTTTCCATTGAGCCCCTCATATATGCGCTACAGCTCGACAAAGTTTTATTGCATATCAGTGAATTAGTCGTCCATGGGTATAAAAAATGAAAAACAAAAAAATATTACGATGAGATTTCATTGAGTTCGAAGTGTGAGATTTTTACTTTTTTCAATAGCGTTATTCTAAGAATAGATATTCCGTGTTGAGTGTTTTCACAAATTTGTCTTGAATATACTAGCCTATTTACTAATACTATATCGTATTTTAACAAATATACCAACGATCACGTTCAAATTTTTCCATACCCTACTCATAGAATTTGATTTTTCTTATAGATATCACAGTTTCCTGATGAGATATGCAATGTCAAAAATTTTTTGTGATTGAAATCTGCAAACTTCAATGTCATGAATAATTTTATTATCTCTTGCAGGTATAAAAGAGCTTCCAGACAGCATAAAAGAATGCAAGAACCTGCGTTTCCTCGACCTATCTGTGAATCCATTCGAACGCTTTCCAGACGCCATAACGCACATAGTAGGTTTGCGTGAGTTATACATAAACGACGCATACATAGAGTATCTCCCAGCCAACTTTGGTCGTCTCTCATCCCTCCGCACACTTGAGCTCCGTGAGAACAATATGATGACTCTGCCAAAGAGTATGAGTCGTCTAACAAATCTACAGAGACTCGACATTGGTAACAATGATTTCACAGAACTCCCCGAGATAGTCGGCGATTTGACAAACTTGACTGAGCTCTGGATCGATGGTAACGACATTCGTCGTATTCCGGCAAACATCGAGCAGTTATATCGATTAAATCACTTTGATTGTACGATGAATGCTGTCCATGAATTGCCATCGGAGATTCAAGGCTGGCGTGACATATCAATCATTAATTTTTCATCAAATGAACTTTATCAATTGCCAGACACATTATGTTATTTACGCACAATAGTCACCCTTAAAATTGATGATAATCAATTGAATTCACTGCCAGATGATATTGGACAAATGTCAAATTTGGAGGAACTTATTGTGACTAAGAATTTTTTGGAGCACTTACCATCGTCAATTGGTCTGCTACGTAAATTACACTGTTTAAACGCTGACAATAATTATCTCCGTGCATTACCCCCTGAAATCGGTAGCTGTAGTGCACTATCACTCTTATCATTGAGATCGAATAATATATCGGGTGTTCCTCCTGAGCTGGGACACTTGTCCTCGTTGCGTGTTCTCAATCTTGTTAATAATTGTATACAATTCTTGCCGGTTTCCATGCTCAATTTGACCAACCTCAAGGCACTTTGGTTGAGTGATAATCAGAGTCAGCCTCTTGTTCCTCTCCAGCAGGAGTTCAACAGAGAAGAAGATATGATGGTATTGAGCTGCTTTATGCTGCCGCAGAAACAGAGAAAAGAACTTGAACGTAAGTCTGTTTCCTCTTTAATTTCCAATCAATTTGGTAAAGAAGTGATAGAATATTTGGAGTTGAAATTTGTTCTCAACATCTTAGTAGGGGGACATATTAGAATACATCACTATGAGAACTTGTTAGTAACCAAGGAAATTCCCAATAAGGAAAGTCTTATAATTTTTGGTTAATATCGTTAATCCTCGGGAAAATTATCTACTTTAATCATGATTTTACAAGGTTTGTTTCAACTAATTACCATTTAATTCTGTAATTATGCTGCTTAGTGGAGAGTGAGGTGGCGGAGGATGAGGAATGAAATGGTAAATTTGCATAGCATTGATGGAAGAGTGTCTTCTATTGAAGTAGAAAATAAGTATCTTTTCTTTTGATTTTGTTTCAACAATATGCGGATTCAATTGTTGATAGAAATGGAGCAAGCAGTGGGGCCAATTTCCGGTTCAATCGTTGGAACCGGAAGGAGAATATGTTTTGCTGCTGAAGTCGACACCGAGGTCCCTAGACAGCTTCATCGTGCACCAACCCCTTATCCAAAGGAGCTACGTAATCTCGCGAGACACGCACGCAATCTGCAGCAGCAGTCTCTGCATGATCAAAGGGTATATATTTTTTCCCATCATTACCATCATCCACTCTCTTGATTTTACATAATACATGTGGGGAAATTAGACTATTATTGAGAGACATTTTCAATTACAAGTTTCCTCATTAAAGATAATCTCTTAACATTTTTCAAACTCCTAATCACTCATTTTGAGTATAACCGTCTAATTCACAGATTCCACATTTTTTTACAAATAATCTTGAAATTTTTTATTACTCGCTCACCAATTTCAAACAGGTAGCCCGACTTATTATCCTCGGAAATATGTTTCAGAAAATATCTGCGTCGAAATCCATGATACCTTTATCCTCCGACAATTTCCCCATAATGAAGATAGCTATAGTTTCTTGAAAAAAAAAATATTTTGAGGCTGACGTCAACTAGTTCGAGGCAAATTTGGAGTAGTTTGTAGCAAAGTGACCTATATTGTTAACGCTTCTATTCATTTGTCGCACACGACGACACCACGTTGCATTGTGAAAAGGGGTATAAGAATATATCATATAGAAAAAAATCTAAAAAAACTAACATCTACGTGAACGTAAAATTAACGAATCACGTAGGAATTTTAGTCGTCAATGTCATTGTTCATTATCTATTCAAGCCCAGAACGCTCAGACGCTCTTTAAAATCGCAAAACTGTCTGAATTTATATGCTAGCTGCCTACCAATTGCGCCGCTTGTGGCGGAAAATAACAAATTGTATAATCCAACCAAAAACTTCTTGTCGTGTCACGGGACCTTAAAAACTTCAAAACTTGGCGTTTTGCAGGTCCTTCGACACGAAAATTAATTTATACCATACGTGCGTGAAATCCGTCCGGTTTCAGTTGAGTGTCGATNGTATAATCCCGTGCATAACCCATGGGCATGCGCAAATGCACGGGTCGATGCGCAGATCGATGCGCAAATGGTCGTTGCAATATCATCGTTGGATTCCACACATCCATTGCGCATCGACTCACGCATCGACTCATAACATCGCCCACTGCCTCACTTGTTGGTATCCACATAACCCTCTCAATATTCTGTCGTTAAATTTATTCATTTATTCAATATAAAAGCAGTGAAATTAAGATTGAATTGAAGAAGGAGATTGATCTCTCAGGAGATTTATTTGATGGAGATTCGACATTCCTCACCGAAGCAACCGTCGGTTCTCCGCCAAATAAAAAGCTGTGTCTGGATGATGAAAATGATGAAAATAACAACTGGAATGATGAAAATCTTCCACCAGAAATTTTGAAATCAGGACAAGAAGTGAGGAATAATTTGATCCCCGAAAAATCGGTTGATAAATACAACACTGTCTATGAAATTTCACCCAATTAAATTGAGAAATTTGATTTTAAACAATTTCCAAGTCTGAACTTTTTTTTTATTTTTGATCTTGATTTTGATNGGGGGGGGGGGGCTTCGCCCCTCGACCCCACCAGGGACTTCGTCCCTGGACCCTACCGGGGGGCTTCGCCCCCTAACCCCTTTCTGCCCCTCCCGACCCCTTTTCGCCGCGCACGCACTTATGGTATAAAATAGTATACGCAACTCGTGCGGGCAGCAAGCGGCTACGCGTAACCGCTTGTTTCCCGCACTTGTTGCGTAATATACTATTTTGTCATTCCGGCCGTAAGGCAGCGTTTCACGGACTCTGCCTACAGCCGTCACTACAATAGTATATTTCGTCACTAGGCCGAAAGAAACTTTTCTGGCGAATATGAGTTAGAAAAGTTTTTTTTGGCCGTATGACGAACAGTATTTTTTGTTATGATGGCCGTAGGCAGAGATTCACGGCCGGAATGACAAAAAAAATATTGTTCGTCATGCGGCCAAAAAAACTTTTCTGGCGAATATGAGTTAGAAAAGTTTTTTTTGGCCGTATGACGAACAGTATTTTTTGTTATGATGGCCGTAGGCAGAGATTCACGGCCGGAATGACAAAAAAAATATTGTTCGTCATGCGGCCAAAAAAACTTTTCTGGCGAATATGAGGTTTGCAGCACGAGCCGAAGGCGAGGATGGCAAGCACGTGGGGGAGGGTGATATGTTTTCCATGGCGAGGTGTATATTAGTATATTTCGTCATTAGGCTGAAAAAAAACTTGTCTCTCGCCTTCGGCTCGTGCTGCAAACCTCATATTCGCCAGAAAAGTTTTTTTTGGCCGTATGACGAACAGTATTTTTTGTTATGATGGCCGTAGGCAGAGATTCACGGCCGGAATGACAAAAAAATATTGTTCGTCATGCGGCCAAAAAAACTTTTCTGGCGAATATGAGGTTTGCAGCACGAGCCGAAGGCGAGAGACAAGTTTTTTTTCAGCCTAATGACGAAATATACTAATATACACCTCGCCATGGAAAACATATCACCCTCCCCCACGTGCTTGCCATCCTCGCCTTCGGCTCGGAGGGCAATCTTGCACGTGAGGGACGGTGATCTGTTTTCCAAGGCTTGGGCATGTAATGTACTATTTCTCGCATGAACTTAGTTTCAGGCACCGAGTTTGTCAATGAAAATAAAGGAAACGAAATTTTGGACCGACTATAGGCCCAAAAAACAAATGACAGAAACTTTTTTCAATGTTCACCTGTCACTGAATGCCATAACCACACTTGAATTGAATGGAATCATACTGCGAAATTCATGCTCAGATCAAGGAAGGCTGTACGTCGGTTTTTTACTTTGAATGATATATTCAAAGTATTGTCCATTTGAATGTTTAGTTTGAATTCGAAAATTTAAGAGATGGAACTATGAAGTTGGCTATTAACACCCAAAAGTTGCAAAAGAACGTCGCTGAGACGGTGTTATTAGTGCCCTTCATCAGATACGTAGCTAGCGTATAAGAGATAAATACAACAGTCGGCTTGGGGTCAAGTGCATCGGAATTGAAGAATACGCGGGAGACTTCTGAACGAATCTAACGGTCCCCACCGCAATATGTCTAGGAATTTTTTTCGAATAAAATAGTTATATTTCCGATTGTACTGAATCATGGAAAATAAGTTTTCAAAACCAATATACTAACAAGACATGGCTTGCAATACGTATTGATCGTATGAATTCGTTACTACCAGGTTATTGGAGTGGACTATCGAAAGTATATATTGATGGAGAATGAATTGAGAATTCAAAACGTGTTATGTGTCGAATTGAGTAGAATCGTTGATGCATATATTTATTTCTATAAATAGTGAAATAGTTGAAATAAAATCTTTCCGGATAATTACTTCCGACGATACGCGAAATTTGAGCATGCACATCTGAATTGAATATACTTAAACAAGTACCTATGAATGCACGATGCAAAAATGGATTGCATTAACTTTCCTACGCTGAAAAAATCAACACTACCATGAATTTTCCAATTTGAATTATTAAATTAATTACAATAGTTCAGAAAATGAATCAATAGAGGAAGCGTGGCGCAGAAAAAAAAATTTTAATTGTGCACGCAAAGAACTTTTTTAACAAAATTCGTACATATCTGTAGGCATGCTGGTAGAGGCCACCAACAGCATCAATTTTCGATTACAAATTGATCTGAAGAGCCAAAAAAGAAGGCCGAAATGGATCGTAACAAGAGGAAGAAATTTATCTATGCGATATTTCGAATAATTTATATTATTTACAAGATTCGTAATGTTAAATTACAAACGTGCCGATACGCGACCTCAAAATGGGATATTCTCAAGTGGGAAAATTGTATGAATTAGACGTGCCATAGTGAACATCTTGAGAATCTTTCGTCATCTAATTAGTTAATATACTGAAATTGAAATCGATTGATTTTACATGCATCAAAAATGAAAGCATCCAAATATCTGGCGGTTGAAATCCAACGGTGATCGAAAATTGATTTGTCCTAAAACTCGGTCGGTTCCCCGGCGAGGGAGTCGCGATCGGTAAAACAGGTATTGGGATAAATCAATTTTCCCACGCTCAAATGCTTCCTTTGCACGAAGGAACCTTCGTTTTCTTGGTCATTCGTCTCTTGCAGGGGCCATATTCTCGAGGTTAGTGAATAGTCCTTCGTCCACGAATCGACGTTCGTTGACGAACTGCGTATAGTAGTTGTATAGAAGATTCGTTAACGATTGCCGATTCGTGCACGAAGAAGAATTCACCAACGTCGAGAATAGGGCCCCAGAATGCAATTTGAAATACTAGAGGTCCCTAGATGTAACTACCGTATATTGATATGGTCGGGGGTGAATGAACGATAGAATGTATATTAACAATGAACAAAACCGTTATATTAGCTTTTGTACGTATTAATAATTTGTAAAATATCTAATCAGCTGGAAAATTATTCGTTTTTTCGTTGGATAGTATAAAAGAATTTTCATGAAAAATATATAATGGGACTCTCACTCTATTGTTTCAAATGACGAGGGTGACAATTCGTAATTCGTATCATAAAAGTTATGTCGCTTCGTGTATGAGGTCTAATCATTATGTTCCAACATTATGAAATGCCAATTTCTTAAATCGAATGGTATCACATTCTCAATTGTTGCAAATAATTACTTCTCATTATCTCTTGGGAGCAACATTCGATAGAATGAATTATTGGAACGAAACCTCAATCCTTGGAAACTCTATGGACAAAAATATCTTGTTAACTTACGTTAAAAAATTCACTTCAGTAGTATCCTCAACAGATACCCTTTGTCAAATTGAATAGTCTGACAATATGCAATGAATTGCAAAATCCAGACAACAAAGATCCGTTGTATAAAAGAAAGTAACCAGGAAAATTAATCTAATTCATCGACTGAAAAACATTAATTTTAGCATGTAATAACAACACTATGTATGCTTAAAGATGAAAATGGATATTTTCTGTATCGGTCATTCATTTACGCGACACATTCAATTTTCGGAATTTACGGACAACGGTCTTCTGTAATTCGAACAGTCAGGAATTCTGATGAATGGATCCCGATGCACTTGACCCCAAGCTCAACAATTAAATAATCCAAAAGTAAATGTTGAATGTATTCTCGGAAAGATATTTTAGGACGGATGTTTCTCCGTGGAGATTGTGTTGCGGGCTTTTCTTTACCAGTAATAAGTCGGGGAACCTTTCAGACATTGAAATATTTCTCTGATGATTAATTTCACTTTTTCAGATCCACCTTGAAAGAGATGGAGTGATAAAAGAAGCAGTTGTAGCAAAATCTACTCCATCCCTCAACCTTTCCAGTTCCCAACTCCATCCCCAATCCCCTGTTCACTCCCCTCCGAAATCACATGATGACCCCTTAGAAGAACCAAACCAGCCAGTTCTGGCCCAGGAAAAGACTCCTGAAATTCGTGAAGCCAAATGCGTAAGAAACCCAGGTTCTGAATACCTCTCACGACCCCCGACTATCGCGGACTACGTAAGTTCAACTTGGAAGCCAGAAGAATATTCACGAACGAACACAGCCAAAATAGTAGAATCCGAGAAGCTGGCTGAGGCTCATAAGAATCCAGAAAACAGTCCCAACGACCAAAGCAAAAGTACTCAAGATCTTCCATTAGCACCTCCACCTTATCACATTGCTGCAGCATTCTCGAAGAAGGCCGCACTCTTCCAACAGCTTAATCAATGTGATTTGATCGATGACATGTCGACACCTTCCAAGACGGCTGACAATCATTCACGAAATTCTTTTAACGATTCTCCTCAAATACAATCGTGTCAAAATAATAATCAAAATGAGAATGAACAAATTGATGGAAATGTTGGTGGTAGAATAATAGATCATTCGCATGACAAGAATTTAATTTTTATGGAGGACAGACCCAGTAGAATTCCTATTTTAAGAGGGAAAAATCACGAAAGTATTTGTGACGTTGAGGGTAATTTCGCTGATGATGGACATTGCAATTTGGCATTTAATGTTTTTGATGATAGAGAGAGAAGTCATGAGGTAATATTGAGTGGCATTGAGGGACCAGTGTCACCTGTGACGGGGCGAAAGTACAGAAGTCCATTGTCCAATGCATATAACCAATTGAAACACTCTGACGGAGGGAGGAAAATTAATGGAAGTTTTAGGGAGGGACTAGAGGGATTGAGTGGACAGAGTGGGAATAATTCGGTTGAGATGCAGAATGAGAGGAATTCTGGAAGGAATACAACGATGAGGAATGGCGAGGGAGATGTTAATGGAGTGGAAAGATCAAAAGCCAGAGATGAGAGTAGACCCAAGCTCAAGTGGATGTTTGGACCACATAGAAACGTTAATGTGGTAAATTATATGATTTTTATATAATTTTCTTTGCCATTTTAGTTTTCAGCTTCCAAACAGAATGAAAGAAGAGAAAAAATTATATACCTGGTTCAATCAAAAAAATTTGGTTTAGCATAACTTTCAATTTTTTTTGTGACGTTTCAAGGAATACTTGTAACACTTCTACATCATTCCATTGTCATGGAAATTGACAAAAAGCCGATTGAAATAGTATGGAATGCCTCTTATGTTTATTTTGTCCACTTCTTCAACATCAACAAAACCAAACGAAATGTATTTTTTTTTCAATTATTTATTATTATTATTATTATTATTATTTTTTAAATAAAAATTCCCTTTTCAAGACGCAATTCAAGACCAATTTTTTCAGAAAATTTGAATTGACAGATACAGAAAACAACGGATAATTCTAAGACTTTCCGTTCAATTAATCTATATAATAAGAATCTATACATGTACCGAACGTAAGAATAGAATTTTAATTTGTTCGAAAATCCTTATTGAAAGTTTTTGTTTCAATATGTTTACAGATTCCTGTTCAAGTGAGAAAAAACCCAGGCTTAGGATTTAGTATTGCTGGTGGAGTGGTCGGAAACGAAACCGTGAGAAAAAACTTCCTTATTTTGCTTTCCTTACTTAAAAAAATGATTTTATCAATTCTTTTGATTATTGCAGGGCATAATCATAACTAAAGTGAATCCAGACGGTCCAGCGCAAGGAACTCTCCGCCCAGGCGATAAAATTCTCGAAGTCGACGGTATTGATTTCACGAAATCAGATCACGATAGCGCAGTTGCGATTTTACGCTCTACAGGAGCAGTAGTCGCAATGTTGATAAGCAGACACCAGTGAAAATGCACTCAACTCTTTCACGCAGCTCACCGCCTCCATTTTCAGGTTTTTCTTTTGAACAATAAGTAATTATTCTCCCTATGTATGTAGACTGAGCATTTAGTAGTATTTATTAGTGGTAAAGCAATATCACGGTCCACTATTTCAATTTAACAGTAAAATTGTAAAAGAATAGGTGGTTATTTAGCAAAAAATATTGAGATATTCAGAGAAATTCATCGAAAAGCCCTTTTGTGTATTCTCCAAACACGGCAGCTGTTTGAAATTTTTCTCTGAATCTAATAATCTTCAAGATATTTGCAAAATACTCTTTATATCATTAAGCCCGATAAAATCGCGATTTTTGACATAAAATATCGTATGTCACACGGCGATAAAAGCATTATCTGGCGAATGTGATTATAATCCGAGTCGAAGGCGAAGTCACATTCGCCATATAATACTTTTATCGCCTGATGACATAATATACTATTTCATCACGCTGTGACGAAAAGTGAACTTTTCGGCACGCTCCGCATGCCTAAAAGTCCAATTTCCGCCACATTGTGATGAAAAATATTGTTCGCAACTCGTGAAAAAATGTTTTTTAGATCGTGGGATTATATCACTCGCCTTCGGCTCGTGATATAAACCTCCCACTCGCCAAAAAACACTTTTTTTGCACTTGTTACGAAATATACTATTTCTTTAATTCTTCCACTCATACTCTCTTATAATGTAAAATTCTTTCTCACCAAAATAACGGAGGATAACAAAAATCAGTTGGTACTGCTTTACCACCACTTTCTCTTCTCTGAGTATTGGATTCCACTCATTGATTGGAACTATGCACAAATGTACCTTTTATATTTTAAATTAATTCTGAAACAAATAAGATTTTTCCATTGTAGTTTTTGTACTTTATCACCTGAAAAAAATTAGAGAATTGATGCTTAAAATTTACAAACAAATTAGTGCACACTTCTAAAGAACATACGTCTATTTTTCTCGACTTATTATACGTGAAATATTTCAATGTTTAGATTATTAAATCCGGTACCTTTATTTTTCAGTAGAACAGGTGTGCCAGAGAATAAAAAAGAAAATATTTATTAATTGAAAAAAATGAGAAAAGAAATCATATACAAATATATATATACATCAGAATTTATATGAGTAGTTATACGATAATGGTAGATTGAACAAAAATGATATTCTTCTATGTGCCGTACTTTAATTGAAAAGTGTAATCTTAAGTGTATCACATTGTTGCCAACGGTAGAGATACTTTACGACTGTTTATCCATAATTTAGACATTCAGACGTTTCATTTGCACAAGGCCTTCATTAATTTATTGGTTTCATATAGGGGAGAATTTTTCTTGCCATTATATATTTTATCTTTTTTTTATTGAGTCATTGTACGCATTAAGGAGATGAATATAACTCTTGCAGCCTTAACGCGGTTCGAATGTAGCTATATATATTGCAAAAACGATGTGATTTTTTAGACATCCTCACGCTTTTATGGGTGAATAAAAAAATATGATCCTTAGCTAGAAATGTACCTTACTCTATCCAACTGCGGCTGAAATAGATAAGAGATTTTTACTCTGCTGAAAAATTGTGTGAATTATAATGGAAATATGCCACCTGGTTTGACAGCCAACTCAAGTAGGGTATGGGTGCAAACCAATTCACAAGTTTGCATTATGAGTTACTCCATTTTCCAACTGAGAAAAGACCCGTGATCTAATTCAGCCGCAGCCACATGAAATAACGTAAATTTCTAGCTAAGGATCATATTTTTTGGCTCAGGCCCGGGTGGATTATCTTTCGAACGTGATCTTGGTTGGTTTTTTTATTTTGATAATAGGAAATGATCTCCAATTGCTGTTCAGTTTTACATAACCCTGGAGTCTCCAAAAATTATGGTTGCACAATGAAAAAAACGTTGAAAAAAGCGGAACATTTTTAAATAGCGTTTTTGAATAATATTGGGAAATGAACGCAATAGGGAGGAAATTTTAAATTAATAATTTGATGTATCTAATGGCTGTGAGGTCGTCATTTGTCATAGTAGTCAATGGCTGTCAGATCGTTAGTTACCATGATAAATTATCCATTTACTATTTCCTCTCTATCGGACTTATTTCTTAATCTTTATTAAAAACGCTCTTTGAAGATGTTCATTTTTTTTGTACATTTTTTGATTGTACAATCATAATTTTTAGGGACTCCTGCGTGACGTAAAATCCAATGGAAATTATGATATATTTTACATTATGAAGATGGAAAAACAATCGAGATAACGTTCGAAAGATAATCCACCCGGGCCTTCAGTCAAAAAACCGTGTGGATGTCTCAAAAAAACCTTCGCTTGTCTCAATATATATAACTACGCTCGAGTCGCATTAATGCAATGCTTGCAATTGTTAAAATAATCGTAAAACAATCACTAAACTGTTTTTGATTATTCTGACAATTAAAAGCGTTGTGTCAAGCCTGCATTGTGTTCATTGTGAAATCTTCTTATTTCGGAAATTATTGAGTTTAGAACAGAATGTTAGGAAATGATTTTTGTACTTCACCAAATTGTCTCCTAAAATTTTGATTGTTTTTTTAAAACCTTTTATTTTTAAAGGTATCTGCGAAATAATACGTTACCCATTCATTCTGCTTTTATTACTTCACTCATATAATTAATCACTGGACTATGGAATGATCATTATGTGGCAATGAACTATTGAAATTCAACTGTCATTATGTGACGATAAACTATTAAAATTCACTGCACTCAATTAGGAAAAAAATCGACCGATAATAATTGCTCTCATTGTGAAATGATAGAACCGAATGACTCAGTTTCACTTCAGACACATTAGATCAATTTATTTGGGATATTCTAGGATTACAGGGAGACGATGAAATTTTTTCGAGGCCTTTTTTTAGATCAAAATCTAAAGTTTTGAAAAAGGTTCTTATAAAGATTCATTCATCTATATATCTTCGATTTGAAAACATTCATGAAAAAGTTGATCCGCTCTGAAATTTAATATTACCTTTGTTTCGTTTTGTTTTATCTTTTCATAATTGATTCCCACGTGAAGCTGAATTTGTACCTTACAAAAATGCAAAAGAAGAATGTATCTCGTTCGATAACGAGGTGCTGAAACTATGAGACTAAAATTGACACAAGTAACATGACAAATCTCGAGTGTTTCTCTTTGAATGATTAACCAGTGACCATGTTGGTCGATAATGTTGTTAGGCAAAGCATTTTCATTCAATTTTTGCAGTTTTTCAAGATGATTTAGTGATTATATTTAAGAGTTTCCTGCAGTATCAGGATGAAAATAATGCAGGAAAGTGGTAGAATAAGTCGAAAAATATCATGCAGACCATTTTGAAAATAACTCTGTAACCAGTTCATAGAAAAAAAATATTGAGAATCTCTCTTTGTTCATTCATCATAGAATTTTCCATCAGATCTCTAAGAGATGCACAAGATGTTCGACTAATTCCGCTGGATCTCTTACTTTGAAGAATATCTACAAAACGGTCTGGAGGACATTTTTGGGCTTGTTTTATATTCACTCTAGAAACGATGAAAATAATTATCTCTAGAGATGTATCCACTGGCATAAGTAGTTACTTTCACTGAAGGAGAAATGGGAAGTTGTTGAGAGGTAGATTATAAACGTAGAAAGAAAGAAAGACAGGATAGGAATCGATGAAAGGGGATAAAAATTATTCATTTTCCAGTTTTCAGTGAACATTGGATATTGTATATCTCCATGTGGTATTGTATAGCGAATAAATCACTGTTAAGAATTTGAAAACAGAAAAAGAAAAAAAAATGCCATAGCTGTTGACGTTCAATCATCAGTTTCGCTCTTCTCTCCATTACGTAGAGAACTTTAAGGAGAAAGCGTTTAGGCATTCAATTATATAGATGACTAGTCATGTACTCATCGTTCTTCGGGGCACGAAAGAAAATATGTGTATTACATATATATTTATTATGTATACTTCTTACGTCGAGCGTGATTCAAGATTGTTTTTTTTTCGTTTATATGAGTGATAAACGCACATTATTCTTGGTATTTTATTAATAACATGAGAATTGTGGTGAAAGCTTGTGTGGGTTATTTAATTAATTAGTGTATTTAGAAGTTTGTGGAGCAAAGTCCGGGAAATTTTATATGCTGAGAAGTAATTTGAGAATTAATTTTGAAAACACTCTATCGTACGAAGATACAACTGTTTCTCCGGTACTAAAACTTTCGAGGCTCTATGTGAAAGATTGGCTTGTGTACCAGCCAACCTTTTGCACGGAATATTATTGGTACTCCACGAAGGGTTATCTGTGCATTTTAGGAGTGCTTTCTTCTAGAATCAAAATCATCCAGATCGACTCCATGCGCTTCTTGGCTGCTAATACAAGCCCATATCGGGAAACTGAGTTGTATAAATACGATCTTTTGCCACAACGCTCGCTACAATCTGTTAGTTGTTGAGACACTAATTGATCCTTATGGATGACAAAAACGAAAAAAAAGTTCTTTTAACCTTTTCGTTGATTCAATCTGGCTTCCAAGTCTCTCTTCAAAGTGTTCTTTGTTGGAGATAAAAAAAATGAATTGATGAAAAAAAAATAAAAATCTGTACATAATGATGAGGGATTGTACAACTCTCGGCCAATACCTCCTCGATTTTTCAAACTAAACAGACTGACTATTTCTTTTGGATGATTTGTATGTAGGTAGTAGAAAAATTGAAACAAAATAACCATGTTTAGGGTTTAAAAAAATATTACGATATTAAAGTAAATTTTTTGGTAGCGATTGCCACGAGTGGTCATACAAATGAGCATGGATGTAAATAAAGCAAAGGAAAAAAATGGTATATCATTAAAAGAATTGTGTATTTTTAAAGCGATCTGTTAGCTTAATAAATGAAAACCCTAGAATTTTTGGGACTAATTGAATTTGTGAGATTTAATACTTGACGATGACAGGCTGTTGTTATTTTGAGTTCATGGGGATGTGATTGTGGGTCAATAATGAACAATCAAAATACCGAAGTCATGTGATGACGCTCACGATATTACGACGTCTTTTGAAGGTTGGAATGAACTGGATTTGTGGGGGTATATGTGAAATTTCCCACGTTAATGAAGAAACGATCATATTTCGATTATTTCGAAGGTCTTGGGGTATAAGAAATGACAACATATCTCGATGAATTGTGATATAATGGGAATTAGAAATAAATCAATGGATTTTTTGTTCAATAGAATTGGCTATTGAATTTTTGACGTAGATACGTTTATGGTTTCGTTTTGGGTCGTCACTCGGCGAAAAAATGCTTATGCAGCCGCGCCATCTATCGGCGATGCTTAAAAGCGTAAATTGAGTTTTCCTTATTAGTCAGCGGAATTGAGTTTCTTGGGTACAGCGAGAACTGAGATTTTCCTGAAGACTAGAGTTAAATCTCAAAGGCAAAATTGAGTTTTCCAATAAATGACTATCGATAGTTTAAAGCTAAAGATTCCTCTCGTAGAGTGCTCCCTTCCTCCTCTTTCGTCTCCTCCTTTCTCGTTTTCGAATTCTGGTTCTGCTACTCTGCTACACCGCTCCCTGTTCTTCTGCTGCTCGAGACGAAATGGCCCAGGCGGATTGGGTGCACTAAATTTATAGAAGGTTACTACGCAAAAACTCACCATTGGCTGAAGAGTCAATGGTGGGAAGTTAGAAATCTGATTGGCCAATGAGTCGATGGTGGGGAGAAACCTTTTGATTGGCTAGTGAGTCGATGGTGGGGTTAAAATGATCCAAGGCCGAAGACAGTACCATTTCTTAGATAAGGAGCGATTGAATAGAAAGCATTCTTAATCAACTAAGTCTGTTGGAAATTCGGCCTGAAAAGGCATCCAGACCAGTCGGTGGTCATCGGCCATCTTCGGTCACATGATCAGAAGAGGGGGAAATACCCAAAAACCCCTCGCGCTTCACTCATCGTTCGGAATTGTATCAGACAACACGTTTTTATATCGTTCTGGAAGTTAATTTCAGGCATTTTGTATCTTTGGAATTATATCATTTCAGTTTGTTATCACGGAGTTTATAATCACGTTTATTGGTCAGTTATCAGTTTCGGTTCTATTGGACAATTATCAACAATTCTTTGTGAACATTATCAGTGAATTAGTGGACAAATAGTCGTGTAAATACTTGTTTGAAAATATATCGACTCGCCTTACGGCTACATCATCGTAATTGATTTTTCCCAGTATACTTTCCCAAATTTCCACACACGAAACCTACTCCCCATCCACCCACACGTTCAATCCGCAACAAATGGTCCTTCGAGCCGGCTTGGAGGAGTTGAAATTAGTGATTCGTGTGTTTTACTAGTGGAAAAAATCATCTTCATAAAATTATCGACCGCGTGGGCAACGCCCAAAACGGCTTGCCTGACGTCAAGGACACTCAACAAAGGCGAAATTATCAAGTGTTTACATTTTGGACAGACGATCAGTGTCGGGAGAGTATCACGGGGTTTGTTTACATCGGTGTTGCGGAAAATCAAACATTGTTTCGAGTCGCTTAAACTCGGGCTCAAGCGAGAGACAGGGGTTCTCAAAAATTCACGGGATCAACGGTGCTCAATCAATCCGGTAAGCTACAAGAATCATGGCATCGACTGGTGGGGATAATCCGGAAGGGAATCATGACGTTCTACACGGTGGTGGGGATGAAGAAAAGCAGTGGAGAGACCAAGTTCCACCTACCACCTCGCTCTGATTCAAAAGCCCCACTCACACCATCTCAGATGATGATAGCTCGGTTGGGGGTACAATACTCACGTCAGGCGTATCTAGAGGGAGGGCTTGCACGCCTGAGGAATACAAGGGTGGAAGATCTCACGGAGGAGGAGCTCAATTCGATGGAAAAGATCGCAGATAAGCATTTTGAACATTTCAATACGTATCATAACACATTTCAAAATGCTCCAACAGAGGAGTTCCTCGATTCAGATTATTACAAGGAGAATGTTCATGGACTCACGATGACTATTCATAGTGACATCATCACAATCATCGGAAGATTGAGGGGCGAGATCAAGAGATCAAGGTCATCAACATCAATGGACAACAATCGAGGAAATCTATCGAGAATCGCTCTACCAACATTCGATGGTCGGTATGAGGCTTGGAAACCATATGAGGATCTATTTAACTCTATGGTGAGACTGGTAAAAGGCATTCCAAGTGTGGAAAAAATGGTTCGACTCAAGGGATCACTCAAAGGAGAGCCACTCAACATGATCTCTAATCTCACAGTTACTGACGACAATTTCGAGATTGCTTGGAACAAATTGGTAAAGCACTATGACAACAGGAGGTTGATTATAGCAGCTCACATCGACAAAATCTTGGAATTGAAACCTGTGGTTGACGACCCAGCCAAGGGGTTGAGCAATCTCAGCAACATCATCACGCAAGCACTGGACGCGCTGAGGGCTCTTGACGCTTCAGTTGATCATTGGGACTTAATCGTTGGAAGGGTAGCGAGACGCTGTATCGACTTGGATACCAAGAAAGCTTGGGAAGTTCATCTCGGTGGATCAAGGGATCCTCCAACACTCAGAGAACTTCTCGACTTCATCGAGGCAAGGGCTCGTGCACTGGAGAATGTGGCACACGACAAACCAGCTCAAACTTCTAAGGATTCTTCATCAAAATTCAAAGGAAAACATCAGCAAGTCAAAGTTCATCATGCTTCTGGGGTTGGAGGCCAAGCAAAGGCTCCAGCTGAGGTATCAAAATCAGGAGTAAAGGAGTGTCGACTCTGTGGAGGTGATCACTGGCTGAGGTTCAACTGTGAGAGCTTCAGGGCGAAGACTCCAGCTGAACGCAGAGAAATCGTCACAGCAAAGAACCTTTGCTACAACTGTCTTGGACCTCATCGAGCTCCAACATGCACCAGCAAAGAAAGATGCAAAGTTAAGGATTGCAATGGGAATCATCACACACTGATCCATGAGGGGTCACCAGAATATCGCAGGGAACTTCAACAACAGACTCAGCTGAGTCAGCCGTCACCAGGAAGTTCTGGAATATAACTGGGGACATCGAAGAACTCAGGATTGAGAGGTTAAGTATCATTTTCTTAATTATTATCTTTGGCAAATGATACGGCCCTCATCCTGTGTTTTTCTCCCCCAGGTCAATCATCATCAGGATTATCATTAACAAATCCAAGGGAACTGGCATCACCATCATCATCAACTGGACCAGTTGAGCAATCAGCCGACCCCAAGGTCATTCATCAAACATCAACATCAGAACAACGGGTAGTGCTATTGGCAACAGCCAAGGCACTTGCAGCATCATCATTCGGAACCTATCATCACGTCAGACTTTTGATCGATCAGGGATCAGAGGTCATCTTCATCACGGAAAAACTGGTCAACATCCGTCAACTTCGACGCAAGTCGACAAACATCAAGGTCTTCGGAATCGGCGGGCTAGAGTCAGGGTCAACACGTGGAGCAGTCAAAGTCAATCTTCACTCTCGATTTAATCATCAAAACCAAGTCGAGGTCACTGCTCACGTCCTGACGAAGCTTACATCAACTCTACCATCAATCCATTGTACTAAGGCGGAATTAGATCATCTTCAAGGGCTTCAACTGGCAGATAACAATTTTCTCAAACCTGGGTCAATTGATATCATCATCGGTGCAGATCATTACGGTCAGATCATTGGTAACAACATCCCCAAATCATCTGATAATCAGACTGTTGCACAACAGACCATATTTGGGTGGATAATATCAGGGACGGTCTGCTGTACAAGTTGTAAACCGCAGACATCTCTAACTGCAGTACGAGAGTCGTCGAGTGAGCAGCTTCTAGACCTACTCAAACGGTTTTGGGTTCAAGAGGAACCTCCATCACACGAGAACATGGAATTAGGCCCTGAAGAGTTGGAATGTGAGGAACATTTCCAACGCACACACACAAGAGAGAGCTCAGGACGCTACGTTGTACGTCTTCCACTCAAAACAACACCATCAGCACTGGGTGAGTCAAGAAAACACGCTCTCCAGCTGTTGAATCGAACATCTACCAAATTATCATCAAATCCATCATATGGGAAACTCTACAAGGATTTCATCAACGAGTACGAGGCTCTTGGTCACATGAAAAGAGTCTTAGAAGCATCAGAACCATCACCGGTCTTCTATCTCCCTCATCACGGTGTTCTGAGGGAAGATAGCATCACGACCAAGCTCAGGGTGGTCTTCAACGGGTCGAGCAAGACATCATCAGGAGTTTCACTGAATGAAATCCTTCATTCTGGTGGAAAGCTTCAGGTAGAAGGATCAGACGTTCTCATATGGTTGAGAACACATCGTTGGGTAGTCGGAAGAGATATCGTCAAGATGTTTCGTCAAATCAACGTGAATGAAAAGGATTGGGATCTTCAGAGAATCTTGTGGAAGGATGAGGACAACAATCTCATCACCTATCAACTTACAACGGTCACGTACGGTCAAACCTGTGCTCCATGGTTGGCCCTACGAGTTCTTCAACAATTGGTGGAAGATGAAGGTCATCGGTTTCCAATGGCGGCGGTCTTCTTGACAAAAGGGAGATACGTCGACGATATCTACGGAGGAGCAGAATCAGAGGATCAACTAAAGGAACTCATCAATCAACTGATCGGACTTTGCACGGCGGGCGGCCTCCCCCTGCAAAAATGGGATTCAAACTGTCAGGAAATTCTCCAGGAACTTCATTTGACATCATCACCCCCCAGAACAGTGGAATTTGAGAATAGCACGGTCAAGGTGTTGGGACTGTGCTGGAATCCAATCTCAGATGTCTTCACCTACAAGGCGAAAGAAAAATCAAAGGCTACTATCAACAAAAGGAATGTTCTCTCAGAGATCGCACAACTGTACGATCCTCTGGGAATCATCGGACCAGTCATCATCAGAGCAAAAATCTTTATCCAGAAATTATGGCTATTAAAAATCGATTGGGATGACCCATTGCCAATGAGTCACATCAAACGTTGGAACGAATTCAGAGAAGAATTCACTCAACTCGGACAGATTCAGATTCCAAGATGGCTTCAAACCTCATCAACATCATCAAGGATTTACATTCATGGGTTTGCTGATGCATCAAATCTGGCCATGGGGGCTGCGGTGTATATCAGGGTAGATAATCACGGTTTGGAACCATCAATCATCTTGGTATGTGCGAAAACCAAGGTCGCACCACTGAAGAAGATCACCATCCCACGGTTGGAGCTACTAGCGGTAGTATGATTATCAAATCTGGTTACTTACGTGCAGAGGATGCTGGGGAGAGAAGATTTATCACTCTTTCTCTGGTCGGATTCAACAACAGCACTTACTTGGATCAATGGACACCCATCAAGATGGAAGGACTTCATCCAAAATCGAGTTATTAAAATTCAAAACTCCTTACCATCAGCAACATGGAAACACATCAGTGGGAAAGACAATCCAGCGGATTGTGCATCGAAAGGACTATCTCCAAGTCAACTGGTAGATCATTAGCTCTGGTGGAATGGTCCACCATGGCTCAAGTCACCACAGGAGGAGTGGGCATCTTCATCAACGGTAATGGAATCGACGACGGAAGCAGCATTGGAGGAAAGACCAGTGCTGGCTCATCCTGTAGCACACGTGGAACAACCTCAGGACTTGTTGGAGAGGTATTCTACACTTGACAAGGTTCTGAGAGTATCAGCAAGGGTCATGAGAGCGATCAAGCTCATGAGACAGCAAGAGGTACCAGATTCTCCAGTTTTACTACCTGAAGAGCTGGATGATGTCAGAATCTATTGGATTAAACTCACTCAAAACGAACATTTTGAGGCACTCATCAATCGACTCAAGAATGGATGAGAGATCTGGCACAATCATCCCCTGGCAAAGCTAACACCATGGTTAGACGAAGATCAGACGCTTCGTCTTGGCGGGCGGCTCAGGCGCACACCTCTGGAGCCAGATGCTAAGACACCCGCTATCATCCCAAGACAATCAAGACTCACATAACTGGTCATTGAGAGAAAACTCTCCATGGAGGAGTTCAGTTAACATTGGCATACATCAGGCAAAGGTACTGGAAAATATAAGAGGGTGGGCTAAAATGTACACTTATTTTTTAAAAATATTCTTTATCAATTAAACTCAGTCTAGGCTCATCACAAAGAGTAACGATTGTAGTTTTCTTTTGAAAATAAAAAAAATGCATTTCATGAACAATCCAAAGTCATTAATATTTAAAAAAAAATGAAATGTCCATTCCACCTCACCCTCCTCTGAATACAGACTGGTCTATTAGGAGAAAAGTTAATCAGAAAGAGGTTGAAGACTGGCGCTGTTCCCACGATAAAATCGCTCGAGAAGGAGGGCCATTTGAAAGGTTCGTTAATTAGAAAGAAGAGAGAGAAAAATATTCGTGTTAGAGAGTCTACACTCTCATGAGATATCGATTTGTTTTGATAGGTCAAGGAACAACTGTGCTCAACTTTTCGCACGCTCACCCTCATAACTCCCTTGTTCCCAGACTTTCCCTTGAAAGTCCTGGGAAACATGTCAGATCTACGTCCTTGGAGATGGAAGGAAATACTGATAAAATAAAAAGAATATGTCAAGACCATCAAGCAGAGGAACTTCGAGATATTGAGGGCATAAAGAGGATTGAAGACGGTAAGCTGAAGGGACTTTGAAGGATAATGAAAGGGCATGTCGACACTGTAGGTGTGGGGGACGTGGACTTTTGTTGAGAGGAGGCGAGTACTGATGAAAATTCTGAAAATATCTATTGTTCATATGAAGGGTTGGATGAGCTAGAAGAGCTCGAAGAGGCAGAGAGTTAAGAGACACAGATTGACCTGAGATTGAGGGAAACCAGAGAGACACAGACAGAACCGAAATATTTGAAAAATTGCTCCGTACAAACTACAATGGCACTGGCATCTGTCCATAGTCCATTTTTTGTATGATTCAATATACTTTTAAAAGATATAACACATAATTAAAGATAATTAAACATCATCCCGTCCCAACCTCCATAGAATTGGCTATTCACACACTCCCGCCACAAATATCGGTTGTGTAGGAAATGTGAGGGTATTTCCGTAGAATAAAGATTGCGGGATACTGTCAACTGAATATTTATTTAACACACTTAAGGTAAGTAGAATAATTAATACAAAAAGACTTTGCCAAAGCTGTGGTGTGTGCACATGGGCACGAGTGGCAAGAATACTGTTTTATCGACCGTCAGTCGAACTCAGACCGGGGCACTAACTCATGCTTACGCCGCTGGCGCTGCTGAGGCCTGACGGTCAAGTCCCTCGGCGAAGTGGCAGCCGAGGGAGGCGAGGGGGCCACATCTACTCCCTCCCCAGTTACCTGGTCTGGTACAGATGAAGGGAACGAAACTCTCTTCCTTGCAGGGTACGTTCTGAAGGGCCTGTCCATCGTGTTTGATGGGCATGAATCAGGTACTGGTGGTGGTGAAGCTGGTCGGCTGGGTTTCTCAGGTGCTGCAGGTGGGCGGGGCTCCTCTGGAGATGCTGGGGGCGAAGCTGACTCCTTGGCAACATATGCTGGTTTGAGTCGGTCTACCGAGAGGCTTTTTTCAGTGCCGTTTAGGTCAATGACGAAGTTGCGGTCATCGATCCTCCTGACGACTCGGTGGGGGCCAGAATAAGGCGGCTCGAGCGGTTTTCTGACTGCGTCAATCCTCACAAAGACGTGGGTGGAGGTGTAGAGGTCTTTCAGGAGAAAACAGCGGCTTTTGATATGATGAGCGGTTGGTGATGGACGAACTTTCCTGATGTGTTCCTTGAACTTCTCCAGGAAAAAGTTCGGGTCCGCTGGGAGGTCTTCTGAGACGAAAAAGTCTCTAGGAATCCTGAGCTCAGTACCGTAAAGGAGTTGAGCTGGTGATGCATTCCTCCTTGATGCAGATACGCAGGCCGAGCACGACGGTGGAAAGCAGCTCGGGCCAGGGTGTTGGTGCGTTTCACATAAGTGCGGCCTTGACTGTCCGATGCCATCTCTCCAGGATCCCATTGGACTGGGGGTTGTATAGAGAAGTATGGATCTTGTTTGCTCCAACCATGCGAGCGAGGGCCGTGAAGAGTCTCGACTCAAACTGGCTACTCTGATCGGTGGTAATTGTGAGCGGGGTGCCGAACTGCGCAATCCAATGTCCGTAGAAAGCAGTGGCAATGGTGTCTGCCTCAATGTAGGAGAGTGGCACGGCCACAGGCCAGCGGGTGAATCGATCGATCATTGTTAAGCAATAGCGGAGTTCGTTCACTCATGGAAGCTCGATTATGTCGAGGTGGATGTGGTCGAATCGGTTGTCTGGGACATCGATGTGCATCGGATCGAGTCGATTGTGTCTCTGCACCTTGGATTTTTGACAGGGTGAACACTCACGTGACCAGCGAATGGCGTCTCGTTTGATCCCAGGCCAGGCGAATTTCTCCTTCAGGTGACGAGCTGTGACTCGGCCAGATGGATGCGACAGGTTATGGATAACTTTGAATACACGTTGGCGGAGAGCACCTGGAATGAAGGGGCGCAGATATCCAGTGGATATGTTGCAGTAGATCTCGTGACCTTCGATTACAATGGGCTGGATCTTGAGAGAGCTGCTAGTGAGGAGTTGCGGTAGTTCGTCGTCTTCCTGCTGAGCCTCGTGGATGATATCTGAGCTGAGGTTCTTGGGCATGTTGATGGAATTTACTCGAGACAGTGCATCTGCTACAATGTTCCCTTCGCCTCTGACGTGTAGGATCTGAGTAGTGGATTGAGAGATGAAATTGAACTGATTTACCTGTCTCGGTGATGCTTTCTCTGGATGTTGATGAAAAGCGTAGACGAGGGGTTTGTGGTCTGTCTTGACAACGAACTCACGGCCCTCGACTATATGCTTGAAGTACTTGATGCCGGAGAAAATGGCCAGAAGCTCGCGGTCGTACGTGCTGTAACGAGTCTCTGTGGTGCTCAGTTTTCTCGAGATAAATCCCAGGGGCTGCCAGGTGTCGTTCACGAACTGCTCGAGGGCTGCTCCGATTGCTGAGTCAGAAGCGTCTGTTGACAGGGCCAGTGGTGCTACAGGGGACAGGAAAGAGGCTCTGACTGCGGAGGCAACGCTTTGTTTGCACAGCTCCAGAGCTGTCTCGGATTCTGGGGTCCATGGCACCTTGCGTTTGTCCTTCTTCTTGGCATTTTTCAGGTGATCGTTGAGAGGAGCTTGTATGGCAGTGGTTTGGGGAATGCAACGTCGATAGTAATTCGCCATCCCGAGAAATCGGCGTAGATCCTCAATTGTCTCGGGCTTGGGGTACTGCAGGATAGTCTCAACCTTGGCTGATGGAGGTGAATATCCATGTTTATTTATAATATAACCTAGGTATTCACCCTCTTCTTGACCGAACTGGCACTTGCTGGGATTGGTGGACAGGTGGTTGTCCAGCAGTAGCTTGAGGATGATCTCCACATGTCGTTGATGCTCTTCAGGGTCCTTGGAGAAGATTATGATGTCATCGATGTAGCACGCAGCGAAGTCGATGTCCCGAAGCAGGCCGTCCATGTGTCTTTGGAAGGTTTGTGCGGCGTTGCACAGCCCAGGGGGCATGCCGACAAACTCAAAAAGATCGAAGGGCGTGGTGACGGCGGACTTTGCGATGTCCTCGGTAGCGACAGAGATCTGATGGTACGCTCGTACAAGATCGAGCGTTGTGAAGTTGCTGCTGCCATGACAGGATTGGATGACGTCCTCAATGTGTGGAATTGGTTAACGATCGGGCAGTGTTTGCCGATTCAGCTGTCTGTAGTCTCCTGTGGCTCTCCAGCCACCATTTTTCTTTGGCACCATGTGGACTGGGCTGGCCCAGGAGCTACTGGAGGGGCGAATAACGCCATACTGCAAGAGAAGATCGAAGTTGTATTTGGCTGCTTGGAGCTTCTCGCCAGCAAGACGACGTGGTCGCTCTGCTACTGGGGGACCAGTCGTGGGGATGTGGTGAGCCGTTCGACTGCTGGTGCTGATGGATGGGATCGCTGCTGGCTTCGTGACATCAATGTACTTGTGGAGAAGCTCGCTATAAAATGGAGGAAGCTTGGGGCTTTGCTCAACTGGGGAGACGCTGTAGATAGAAGTCTCACACAGCTGACCAGGGGCTTTAAGTTTAGTTGTCTTTAGTTGTTTAGATGCTGTCGAGGAGACTTCCACGAGCTCGTCTGCGATGGGGGTGAGGTCGCTCAAGGGTGTGAACCTGGTGGCCTTGAGAATTCTCTGAACGTCGAGGGGCAGGAGGGAAAGCCATCTGACCCGTAGAATGTTCTCAGAGGCTCGTCCTGCTGCTAAGGCTCCTATTTTGTGAAGGAGCTGGGAAGGCTTTTGATCACCAAGAGTCAGCTGAGACAATGCCTTTTCGAGCTATTTGTCTACTGAGTCAGTGAAGCGCTTCTGGATCTCCTCCTTGAGATAACCATACTGGTTTTCGACGGGAGGGTCTAGTAAAATGTCTGAAATCTCATCAAGAACGTTGTAGATGTTGAATGCAGACTCTACTTGGCTGAACCATGCACGTGGATTTGTTCTAATGAACTTTGTGAGTTTACATGGGTGAGTTGAAAGTGTACTGACCGAGGCTGGATGTTGTTGTTGACGTTGTCGTAGGCCAGAACCTGGGGATTTGCGTTGGTCTGTGTCCTCGTGTTGCCGTTGGAGGTGAGGCTCGTTGTGAAATCATCCAGCTCGATCAATGACAGGTTGAACTGCTGTCTGCTGCTGTCAGGCTGAGGACTCAGCACGGGCATTGTGCGATTGATATTTGCAGGTGTCCTGGGAAGCGACATAATGAGACGCTGCACGTGCAGTTTAGAGGTTAGTGACAATATCCGGCGGAATCACGTCGGGGTCACCAATTTTGTAGGAAATGTGAGGGTATTTCCGTAGAATAAAGATTGCGGGATACTGTCAACTGAATATTTATTTAACACCCTTAAGGTAAGTAGAATGATTAATACAAAGACTTTGAAAGCTGTTGCGTGTGCACATGGGCACGAGTGGCAAGAATACTGTTTTATCGACCGTCAGTCGAACTCAGGCCGGGGCCCTAACTCCTGCTTACGCTGCTGGCGCTGCTGAGGCCTGACGGTCAGGTCCCTAGACGAAATGTTTGCCGAGGGAGGCGAGGGGGCCACAGTTGATGGCCACATGGTGCCATCTGCGTTGAGCTTGATAAAAATGCCCTAATTCTTGAGTATTTCCATGGAATTCGTCAATTAAGCAGGTTCTAATTATGATTCACGAATTTTTCAATTTTGAAATTCTTTATGAAATTATAGGGACGTATGGAATTGAATATAACATTAAATTATTGTGACGAATTACGTTAAAAAGGATATTGCCAATGAGGATTTCCGTCCATAGACGTATCCACGTTAAATCTGACGGCTGTATCAAGGATACAGCCGATTGGGATTTATTTTTTAAATATACGTCACATTCTGACCTGTACAATCTAATAGGTGTATTTCAACAGTCAAATGATATTTGACAATGTTCATTTTGCCTCTTATCCCTTGCGAAGACCTTCATACACTCATTAGGTGAAACATATGTACCTGGGGTCTATGAAGACGAAAAAATTTTCATAATTCAAAACAAATTTTATTGATCAAAGCATCAGGTTCAACTTTTTTTGTAATTAAAAAATACAATCAATTCAGCTAATCTGGGGGGCTATCCTATCTAAAAAAGGAGAGCACTGTCATGGCGGCTACCGCAAGTGTCATGGTGCACTGCTCATGGGCACATTGATGAGAATTTTTGGCGAGTTCTCATGTGAATTTTCATGAGGATGAGCAATGCGACTGCGACGGCGCTATTCAAGAAAGTGCGCGAGAATTACAAATTTGATTTCTTACCTCGAAAAGAAGAAACAAGCATCGTATATATACATACATTGAATACATCAGTGTATATTTTCTACACAAGAATTTTTTTACAATTACTGGAATGAAAAATTTTTTGTTTGNCCTATTCCCGATATGAGCACTCATTAAGAGAACATTTTCAGAAATTAATTAATTCATTATNGCTCATGGGCACATTGATGAGAATTTTTGGCGAGTTCTCATGTGAATTTTCATGAGGATGAGCAATGCGACTGCGACGGCGCTATTCAAGAAAGTGCGCGAGAATTACAAATTTGATTTCTTACCTCGAAAAGAAGAAACAAGCATCGTATATATACATACATTGAATACATCAGTGTATATTTTCTACACAAGAATTTTTTTACAATTACTGGAATGAAAAATTTTTTGTTTGGTGACAAGTGTGAAGAGCTAATAAGATTGACCGATTGATAATTAGATAAACTTGAATGTCGATAATGGAATGAAAAAAATTGGAAGTCTAAAAATATTCGATTAAAATTTTTTTATTCGATTTTTNATTGCGTTAGAAATGTGAAAAGGTTGCCTGAAATAATAATGCAAATCAGAAACTATTGATACTAGGAATATGAAAATTTTAGGGTAGGTCCTATTCCCGATATGAGCACTCATTAAGAGAACATTTTCAGAAATTAATTAATTCATTATTGAATATATATTTCAGCTTCTCTATATATAACATTCATCTCTGAAAAGGTGAATAGAGAATGATTTATAGAAACTTCAAGGAAGTTCGCAAGTTCCCGCAAAAATTAGAGAATCGTCAGCTTTTTCATCCAAATGTAGGATAATTCGGGAATTTTCCCNAGAATATTGAATTTTCTCCATGAAAAAAAAAGTCTGACTACTGTTTATGTCAAGATTTTCAATCATTATTAAATTGGCTAGAAGATCGAAAATGAAGCATGGATTAGCAACGGTTTTCGAAGGGAATGCCACAAACTTGCTTTTTTCAAAATTCCCTTCTTAGGAATGAATAATAGAAATAGTTCAACCTTCCAAAAATATAATTTTTTCCTATGAAATCGTTTTTTGGTGAAGTTCTGAAATCGGCAAAATTTGTTACAATTCAGGAAAAATTATTCTTAGAGNTCTATTGAAATGTTCAATAGAAAATATTCTGTAGATAAACTCAATAGAAATATATTTTTCTATACAACTTATTCTATTGAGATATTTTCTATGAAATTTCCTCGGCTGAAATTTTCCAAGTTTTTTTGACTCTATTTTTTTTTCTTTTCATGAAGAAAATTGNTAATTCAGTTTGAGAGGGAAAAATCATGAAAATTGAAATTCTACTGAAAATTAGACGGTATTCAATGTCTTAACAGCGTGAAGATAGAAAGTTACTTTTAAATTCTGATTCAAGACATGAATATTCTGTACCTAATTTCTCTGTATTTTCGATTGACAAATCAATTATAGATATCCAAATCATTCNTCATGAAGAAAATTGAACAAAAAAAAATTAGAGAATGTGAGCCAAGGAAATTGCACAGAAAATATCTCTATAGAATAATTTGTATAGAAAAATAGAATTCTATTGATTTTTTCTATAGAATATGTTCTCTTGAACATTTCGATGGAAAGGGCCAAAAACTAATAAAAAGTCCAGTAGAAATACAATAGAATTGTCTAGCGAATTCGCTAGGAATTTCTATGAATTTTTTTTGTGCGTGTTAACACTCAGCATAATGGAATGATGATAAATCATTAATTGTCAAAAGAAACAATAAAAAAAGGCACAATAAAAGAGCATCAACGTCGCGGCCGCTTGCGGCCGCGGCGGCGCTAGTCCTAATAAAAAAGATTCATGAGTGAAAACTGTCATGGCGACCTCCCAGTGAGCATGGAGACGACACCATCTAGGGAAAGTTACCATCTAGTGAGAAACCTCGCAGAACGAGTCTACAGAACACAACTGTACAAGAAAACGAGTCTACAGAGAACAACGCCGGATTTTCATGTTCGGGTCGTCAATCGACGTCGGCATGGTAGAGATTTTAGACGGCGGGATTTTTTCAATTATCGACCGTAATTTTAGAGAAATTTTTCCGCCGAGTGATGACGCCAAAGAGGATAGACCTGAGTACAGGCCCGAATCGGGGGGTTTGACTGAGTCCAAAAAAGTTAGTTGACACCCCACCCGAATGGCGGCATCCCGGTCGAATTGTCGGTAAATGTGAGTCGGGCAGGGTTGGGCAAGTAAATTACCTTAGGTAAATTACATGGTTTTTGACCGGTCATAAAGTAGGTAAATTACCCGGGCGAGTTGTCGGCTTTTTAACCTGTCAAAAACCTAGGTGGCGCCATCTATTAGCACCTTGGGGAACCAGGAGATTTTTACCGAGAATACCGCCTGTCAAAGTTACAAGGGTCAAAATTCAAAAAAATCATACCCACTGAGGTTATGCCTCGTGAGGGTTAATCGTCGCAATCATAACTTGCGAGGGNTTAAGGGATGAAAAAAGGGCAGTTCGACGGAGAATTAAATTCTCCATTAAATAACCCGCTTTCATCCCTTAATCTCTGTAACAAAAAAATACAAACTAAGACGAAAGTCATGGGGCAGTGAGAAACATGATTCTTCTCGGCGCACAGTGACTTTTTACCATTCGCCCGCGAATTAAAAATTCACTTCTCCNTTAATTCATGATCATTCCACCCTTGTCATTGTTCTGCCTACAGGAGAGATAAGTTGAAAAATCACAAGAGTTAAAATTAAGACGCAGGCAAGCAGGAAAATCACAAAGGATCAAGAAACAATCACAAAGTAGGTAAATCATAAGGGTCAATCACGATAACTAGGCCGTGACCTAGTGACCTGTTTGATCCTTGTGAACCTACTTGCTTTTTTTTGTTNGGGATGAAAAAGCGCAGTTCGACGGAGAATTAAATTCTTCATTAATTAACCCTCTTTCATCCCTTAATCTCTATAACAAAAAATTAGAAACTGTCATGAAAGTCAGGGGCCAGTAAGAAAAATAAATTTTTCGCGGCGCACACTGACTATTCACCATTTGCCCGCTAATTAAAAATTCACTTCTCCCCTACTAATTGAGATTAAGGGATGAAAAAAGGGCAGTTCGACGGAGCATTAAATTCTCCATCAATCGATCCACGTTGCATCCCTCAATCTCTGTAACCAAAAAATATAAACTGNCCCAGAGGTAAATTACCGGTATTTGACAATGTCACGTCATAAACTTCCATCTGCGAGATATGCCCAACCCTGGAGTCGGGTGCGTGAGTAACTCGGCAGTAGCCAAAGAGGATTGACTAAAGTAGAAGCTCAGATCTCGGGGTTGGAGTGACCCCAAGCCAAAAATAGTTCGACCCCAACGGAGGGATAGCGCCACGGGCGACTCTAACGGCTGGGCGAACTGCCTGTGCGGGTAACTCGGCAGTAGCAGTCCCGCTGTCACAGGGATAGTTTCGGAGGGCAATTTATGCCCTCCTCGTCTCTCAACATGTTCTTAATGTTTTTCAGGTGATTCATTTGCTGGCTAATTAATATTAAGGAATGAAACCCAGACGGTGTGATGGAGCATTAAATTCCCCATCAATCGATCCCCGTTGCATCCCTTAATCTCTGTAACAAAAAAATACAAACTACGACAAAGTCATGGGCCAGTGAGAAAAATAATTTTCTTCTCGGCGCACAGTGACTTTTCACCATTCGCCCGCGAATTAAAAATTCACTTCTCCCCTCCTAATTGAGATTAAGGGATGAAAAAAGGGCAGTTCGACGGAGCATTAAATTCTCCATCAATCGATCCACGTTGCATCCCTCAATCTCTGTAACCAAAAAATATAAACTGCCATGAAAGTCAGGATCTAGTAAGAAAAATAATTGTTTCGTGGCGCACAGTGACTCCCGGTAATTAAAAATTCACCTCTCCCCTCCTAATTAAGATTAAGGAATGAAAAAATGGCAGTTCGACGGAGAATTAAATTTCCCATCAACTAACCCTCTGTCATCCCTTAATCTCTGTAAAAAATGGAAGAAACTGTCATGCAAATAACAGTGCAGTAAGAAAAATAATTGTTTTGCGGCGCACAGTGACTCCCGGTAATTAAAAATTCACCTCTTCTCCTAATTGAGATTGAGAGATGAAAAAACGGCAGTTCGACGAAGAATTAAATTCTCCATTAATTAACCCTCTTCCATCCCTTAATCTCTGTAACAAAAAAATACAAATTACGACAAAAGTCATGGGCCAGGGAGAAACATGATTTTCTTCTCGGCGCACAGTGACTTTTTACCATTCGCTCGCGAATTAAAAATTCACTTCTCCCCTCCTAATTGAGATTAAGGGATGAAAAAAGGGCAGTTCGACGGAGAATTAAATTCTCCATTAATTAACCCTCTTTCATCCCTTAATCTTTGTAACAAAAAAATAAAAACTGCCATGAAAGTCAGGGGCCAGTAAGAAAAATAATTTTTTCGCGGCGCACACTGACTATTCACCATTCGCCCGGTAATTAAAAATTCACCTCTCCCTTCCTAATTGAGATTAAGGGATGAAAAAAGGGCAGTTCGACGGAGAATTAAATTTTTCATCAATTAACCCTCTTTCATCCCTTCATCTTTGTAACAAAAAATTAAAAACTGCCATGAAATTCAGGGGCCAGTAAGAAAAATAATTGTTTTGCGGCGCACAGTGACTCCCGGTAATTAAAAATTCACCTCTCCCCTCCTAATTGAGATTAAGGGATGAAAAAAGGGCAGTTCGACGGAGAATTAAATTCTCCATCAATTAACCCTCTTTCATCCCTTAATCTCTGTAACCAAAAAATATAAACTGCCATGAAAGTCAGGGTCCAGT
>NW_021681322.1:56596-73614 GCF_001412515.2 Diachasma alloeum
ATGGAGAATTAAATTCCCCACCAACTGACCCTCTTTCATCCCTTAATCTCTGTGAAAAATGGAAGAAACTGTCATGGAAATAACAGCGCAGTAAGAAAAATATTTGTTTTGCGGCGCACAGTGACTCCCGGTAATCAAAAATTCATCTCTCTTCTCCTAATTGAGATTAAGGGATGAAAAAACGACACTTCGACGGAGAATTAAATTCTCCATTAATTAACCCTCTTTCATCCCTTAATCTCTGTAACAAAAAAAAAAACACGCCATGAAACTCAGGGGCCAGTAAGAAAAATAATTCTTTCGCGGCGCACACTGACTTTTCACCATTCGCCCGCGAATTAAAAATTCACCTCTCCCCTCCTAATTGAGATTAAGGGATGAAAAAAGGGCAGTTCGACGGAGAATTAAATTCTTCATTAATTAACCCTCTTTCATCCCTTAATCTCTGTAACAAAAAATTGAAAACTGTCATGAAAGTCAGGGGCCAGTAAGAAAAATGAATTTTTCGCGGCGCACACTGACTATTCACCATTCGCCCGCGAATTAAAAATTCCTTTCTCCCCTATTAATTAAGATTAAGGGATGAAAAAAGGGCAGTTCGACGGAGAATTAAATTCTCCATCAACCAATCCGCGTTGCATCCCTTAATCTCTGTAACAAAAAAATTTAAACTGCCATGAAAGTCAGGAGCCAGTAAGAAAAATAATTGTTTCGCGGCGCACAGTGACTCCCGGGAATCAAAAATTCATCTCTCTTCTCCTAATTGAGATTAAGGGATGAAAAAAGGGCAGTTCGACGGAGAATTAAATTCTCCATTAATTAACCCTCTTTCATCGCTTAATCTCTGTAACAAAAAAATTTAAACTGCCATGAAAGTCAGGAGCCAGTAAGAAAAATAATTGTTTCGCGGCGCACAGTGACTCCCGGGAATCAAAAATTCATCTCTCTTCTCCTAATTGAGATTAAGGGATGAAAAAAGGGCAGTTCGACGGAGAAATAAATTCTCCATTNTAAGAAAAATATTTGTTTTGCGGCGCACAGTGACTCCCGGTAATCAAAAATTCATCTCTCTTCTCCTAATTGAGATTAAGGGATGAAAAAACGACACTTCGACAGAGAATTAAATTCTCCATTAATTAACCCTCTTTCCTCCCTTAATCTCTGTAACAAAAAATTAAAAACTGCCATGAAAGTCAGGGGCCAGTAAGAAAAATAAATTTTTCGCGGCGCACACTGACTATTCACCATTCGCCCGCGAATTAAAAATTCCTTTCTCCCCTATTAATTAAGATTAAGGGATGAAAAAAGGGCAGTTCGACGGAGAATTAAATTCTCCATCAACCAATCCGCGTTGCATCCCTTAATCTCTGTAACAAAAAAATTTAAACTGCCATGAAAGTCAGGAGCCAGTAAGAAAAATAATTTTTTCGCGGCGCACACTGACGTTTCACCATTCGCCCGCGAATTAAAAATTCACTCCTCCCCTCATAATTGAGATTAAGGGATGAAAAAATGGCAGTTCGACGGAAAATTAAATTTCCCATCAACTAACCCTCTTTCATCCCTTATTCTCTGAAAAATAGAAGAAACTGTCATGGAAATCACAGCGCAGTAAGAAAAATAATTGTTTTGCGGCGCGCAGTGACTACCGGTAATTAAAAATTCACCTCTCTTCTCCCAATTGAGATTATGAGATGAAAAAATGGCAGTTCGACAGAAAATTATTTATTTTATTTTTTCTATTTCATTGGTTTTTATCGAACTAGTTCTCGATTTGAAACCCCTCCTCTAGCCTGTCTCCCCTCCTTTAATTTTCCTCTCATTGTTATCTGCGGTATCATGGCCGTCTTACTCTTAGCTGTGCCCCATTCGAGCTAGGACTGCACGGGAAACCATGTAAAACCCCAGTCGCACAGCCGGCCGATTGTGCAGTGCCCTAATGTATCCATCTGTCACCCTGACTAGATGGAGACACTAGGCCGCTACACCGTGCCTACCGCCCGTAATTTTTTGTGCGCGCGAGGTGTTCCTAAGTGGTCACCCATCCAAGTACTAACCCAGCTCAACGGTGCTTAGCTTGGATGTCTTGACGGAAAATTAAATTCTCCACTAATTTACCCTCTTTCATTCCTTAATCTCTGTAACAAAGAAATATAAACTGCCAGTATATATGTCATGGGCCAGTGAGAACAATTTTCACTGAATTGTAAGTCAAACCTGAAATTTCATGATTTATTCTCTCTAAATCGCATTCTGTTTCACTATCCTGAAAATTAACCTCATCCCTTTCTAATAGCTGTGCGATGCAATAACTTAATGGGTAACACTGGAATCTTAGAATTCTTTAATGCCTAAAGGAGGTTAGGCGGTGTTTGAGGTGAATTTGAGAGTGAATTTCTGTGGTTCCCGGTAGCTTAGTCGGTAAGAGTGCCCGGCGCGTATCTGGGAGACCCGGGTTCGATTCCCGGCTGGGTGAAGCGGAAATTTTTTCTCTCTAAATTCTAATTCTCTTAGAATTTTTTTTTTCACGAAGTCACGAAGCTCCCGTATTGCCCTCCCAAGAAATTGGTACTGTCGGAATTTCACTCTCTTTGTCAGATACCTGCCATCCTTGGTCGGAAAGAATGCCATCCTCTTCTGGAAACATTTTTCCGTCGTAAATAATGCCTTCCTCTTCAAAAATCATTTCTTCTTCTTCGAAAAAAATGCGTTGTTGATCAGGGAGGATCTCTTCGTCGAAGAAAATATGTCTCCTATCAGGAAGGATTCGTTCCTCCTCGCGAGGGCGTGAATCCGAGCGAGAATTTGCCTGTGGAAGCAAATAATCATTCATAAAGGGATTATTCCGCAGTCCTTTCAGGAGATGCGGAACATCGAAGCCAAAATAGATTTTTTGACCTTCGAACAAATAGAAAGGTGCATCCTCTTGTAAGCTCACGCCAGCTTGTTCAGAGGGTTTTGTGATTAAAGTACGTATGGCGGTTGCATTCGTCTGGGCTTGATCGCACACATAAAATTTTATCCGAAGCCCAACATCAAAGACGCGATGTATAGCTTTATCAATCATGCATTTAAGGATTTCATTGCGAACTGTACCATTGGAAATGAAATAGGCAATCGATTGTTTCCAACTTGATCGTAGTCCTCAAATAACAAATACTAACGCGTGGTTCCCGAATTTATTCGATCGACCGTATTCACCTAAATCCTCGAAACCCGTTACGCAATCCAGACGCGAGTCGTATTCTAGTAATTCGCGTATCGACATTTCATCCCACATAAGAATACATTCTTTTTCGAAATCCTTCATTTGTTTAACTTTTTGCATTAATTTCGCGAAAACTGCTGCGTTGAATCCAGGAGTAATTATAGTCTCGTTTATCCATTGCCGGACTAACGTAAGGCACGGTAAGTTCATAATTTTTTTTCTCCTGAAAAATCGATAAACTCTCGGTCCCCTAGCATAAATCTGTAACGCGAGTTCTTGCTCATCTTGCACCCACGCGCGTTCTCGCGAATGTCGGAGTTGCATTTTAACGGTGCGAAGCTCCTCCCCACTTAAATGCTGTGCTGCGCCGGCAATCACTTCGTCGACTGTTATTTTCTTCGATTTCTTTGGTTTAGCTTTCTTGCGACGCGAAATTTTCCGCTGTAAAACTTTAATTTGTTTACGTTGTTTGTAGTAAAGTACGCGTTGTTCGCAGTATTTTACGCGTTGTTTATCTAGTTCTACGCGTTGTTGGTCTATTTCTGCGCGTTGATTTTCGAGTTCTACGTTTTGTCTTTCGAATTTCCCGTATATTTCGTGTAATTCTCGCTTCAATCGTGCTGCATCCACAGGGCTAACAGTTTCAAACTGAGCATTGTGCTGCTCTTCGCGGAGGGCAGGAATCACATTCTGAGATTCATTGGAATAATTATTAGATAAAGCTGGGGTGATATTTCCTACTGCGTTTCTTACATCGAAGGGTTTCGCGTCGACCTTAAGTCGATTCTTTTTCGATGGTCCAACGAAAAAATAATCAGACTCCTTAAAATGAGCGGAACAAATCCGACGTTCCCCTAGCTCTTTGGGGGTCAACTTGCGCAGCTCCTCATTGCCAATATTATCGAGCCACTCTTCTGAACTGAAAAAAAAACATAAGTCTTGATGACAGGAAGTCAATCAGAATCGCCAAGAGTATCTGCAGAGTATCTGCCTTCAATAAATGCTAAAGTCCCTGATTCGTTATTTTCAGAGTCCGCGGTTTTTGTATTTTGAATCATTTTGCCATTTGTGGCCTCGAAAAAGAAATTCTTGAACTAAAAAGATCTCAGTTATAATAACCCGAGTACTTCAAAATTGTCGAGTATTTCCCGACACTTTCGTTACTTAGCAACACGTGCATGAAATTTAGCAGTATCAAAATCCCGAGCGCTTGCGCGAGGGATTTTATGCTAAACTGCATGCACATGTTGCTGATCAGGGAAATTGAAGGGAAATACTCGATTAATTGTCAAGTACGAGGTGTATTCGGCGGATTATTCCCCCCATTAAAATCTCGATCACTGAAATTTGACTTTTTTGTCGCAGAATGAAGCATTTTTTCTCTAAATCGTCTTATTTTTCTCAATCATTTTCACTAATGTCACTGCTCTTCGATGTTTCTTCAATTGTCTCGGGTTTAATTGTTACGGAAAACTTTTGTTTATTGCTTAGCAATAGCCATGGTATTACCAAAAAATTATTGACATCATATGCACCACGTGATGTCAAATTCCATGCTCCTATTGGTCGAGATTTAAATGGTGCAGAATAATCAGTAGTACCACCAGACCTCCAACATTATCGAATTTTTCCCGATTGTGTTGTTGCGTATCAACGAGAGAGAGAAGATTTGCAGAACTTATCCTGATCGTTCACACGCAGGAAAACATGAGGGAAATGTTCGATTAATTTTGGAGGTCGACTGGTATTTGAACCTTGAAGAAGCCGTATTTGACAGTACGATTTTTTGTTGAGTTGTTAAAAAATTAAATCGTCGTTCAAAGGAGTGGAAAGCGATTAGGCGGTGGTCCGAGAAATGTCGAAAAAGATTGAACAGTAAAACAAATTTGCCGCCCCTAAAAACATGTCATCGAGGGGCTAATCACTCCCGAAAGCATGGTGCCAGTCTGCCCCAAAATCACGCCGACATCACCGAAATCCCTGAAATCAAGGGATTTCGGCTCTCCGAAATCACCTCCGAAATCGTCCGAAATCAAGCGAAATCAGTGCATCCGAAATTAAAAATTATTCGCGGGGGATGGAGCAGAATTGTCTGCTTTTCGACATTTCGAATTATTTAATTTACGGTGCGGGGGGTGCCTACGATCCATTTACATTTGAAAAATTCATGTGGGCTATGATCCCCTGCGGGTGACAATTTTTTTTTGTTCAATAAAACTCAAAATTTGGGCTTCGCACCCCCAAACACCTACATTTCCAACATTTCCCCACTTTCAATTTCGCTGGAACTTTTTTGGGGGGGTTGAGGGGATGCCTAGCATACATTTTCAGTTGGAACATCCATGTAAGATGTGTTCCCGTGACTTTCAGAATTTTATTTGTCAAATAAAAATAAAGATTTGAACTTCTCACACCCGAACCCACACATTTCAAATATTTGATTTATTTCAATTTCGCTGAAACTTTTTTTAGGGGTTGAGGGGATGCCTAGCATACATTTTCAGTTGGAACATCCATGTAAGATGTGTTCCCGTGACTTTCAGAATTTTATTTGTCAAATAAAAATAAAGATTTGAACTTCTCACACCCGAACCCACACATTTCAAATATTTGATTTATTTCAATTTCGCTGAAACTTTTTTTAGGGGTTGAGGGGATGCCTAGCATACATTTTCAGTTGGAACATCCATGTAAGATGTGTTCCCGTGACTTTCAGAATTTTATTTGTCAAATAAAAATAAAGATTTGAACTTCTCACACCCGAACCCACACATTTCAAATATTTGATTTATTTCAATTTCGCTGAAACTTTTTTTAGGGGTTGAGGGGATGCCAAGGATCCATTTGTAGTTGATAAGTTTATGTGGGCGATAATACTTAAATAACATACTAATCTAAATTAGGACTTCTCACTCACAAACTTCCAGAATTCATTGTCCATTCTAAAAATATCGAATTATTCGAAAAATTTGAATAATTCGTCATTTTGAATAATTCGAAAAATATAATTATTCGATTAGATTCCATTTGTACACTATGCGCACACCCCTAATGTCAGGAAAAAAGGAAAAATGTCGGAGGAACTTTTTTTTTTTTAGGGGGGGGGGGGACTGGCTTATGACTTTTGTCGTAGTTTGTATTTTTTTGTTACAGAGATTAAGGGATGCAACGGGGATCGATTAATGGGGAATTTAATTCTCCATCGAACTACTTTTTTTTTATCCCTTAATCTCAATTAGGAAGGGAGAAGTGAATTTTTAATTCACGGGCGAATGGTGAAAAGTCACTGTGCGCCGAGAAGAAAATTATTTTTCTTACTGGCCCATGACTTTGTCGTAGTTTGTATTTTTTTGTTACAGAGATTAAGGGATGCAACGGGGATCGATTAATGGGGAATTTAATTCTCCATCGAACTACTTTTTTTTTATCCCTTAATCTCAATTAGGAAGGGAGAAGTGAATTTTTAATTCACGGGCGAATGGTGAAAAGTCACTGTGCGCCGAGAAGAAAATTATTTTTCTTACTGGCCCATGACTTTGTCGTAGTTTCTATTTCTTTGTTACAGAGATTATGGGATGCAACGGGGATCGATTGATGGGGAATTTAATTCTCCGTCGAACTGCTCTTTTTTCATCCCTTAATCTCAATTAGGAGGGGAGAGGTGAATTTTTAATTACCGGGAGTCACTGTGCCGCGAAACTACAATTTTTCTCACTGGCCCATGACTTTTGTCGTAGTTTGTATTTTTTGTTACAGAGATTAAGGGATGCAACGCGGATCGATTGATGGGGAATTTAATTCTCCATCGAACTACTTTTTTTCATCCCTTAATCTCAATTAGGAGGGGAGAAGTGAATTTTTAATTCGCGAGCGAATGGTAAAAAGTCACTGTGCGCCGAGAAGAAAATCATGTTTCTCCCTGGCCCATGACTTTTGTCGTAATTTGTATTTTTTTGTTACAGAGATTAAGGGATGGAAGAGGGTTAATTAATGGAGAATTTAATTCTTCGTCGAACTGCCGTTTTTTCATCTCTCAATCTCAATTAGGAGAAGAGGTGAATTTTTAATTACCGGGAGTCACTGTGCGCCGCAAAACAATTATTTTTCTTACTGCACTGTTATTTGCATGACAGTTTCTTCCATTTTTTACAGAGATTAAGGGATGACAGAGGGTTAGTTGATGGGAAATTTAATTCTCCGTGGAACTGCCATTTTTTCATTCCTTAATCTTAATTAGGAGGGGAGAGGTGAATTTTTAATTACCGGGAGTCACTGTGCGCCGCAAAACAATTATTTTTCTTACTGCACTGTTATTTGCATGACAGTTTCTTCCATTTTTTACAGAGATTAAGGGATGAAAGAGGGTTAATTAATGGAGAATTTAATTCTCCGTCGAACTGCCCTTTTTTGATCCCTTAATCTCAATTAATAGGGGAGAAGTGAATTTTTAATTCGCGGGCGAATGGTAAATAGTCAGTGTGCGCCGCAAAAAATTTATTTTTCTTACTGGCCCCTGACTTTCATGGCAGTTTTTATTTTTTTGTTACAGAGATTAAGGGATGAAAGAGGGTTAATTGATGGGGAATTTAATTCTCCGTCGAACTGCCGTTTTTTCATCCCTTAATCTCAATTAGGAGGGGAGAGGTGAATTTTTAATTACCGGGAGTCACTGTGCCGCGAAACTACAATTTTTCTCACTGGCCCATGACGTTTGTCGTAGTTTGTATTTTTTCGTTGCAGAGATTAAGGGATTCAACGGGGATCGATTGATGGGGAATTTAATTCTCCATCACACCGTCTGGGTTTCATTCCTTAATACTAATTAGCCAGCAAATGAATCACCTGAAAAACATTAAGAACATGTTGTGGACGAGGAGGGCATAAGTTCCCCTCCGAAACTATCCCTGTGACAGCGGGACTGCTACTTCCGCGTTACCCGCACCGGCAGTTCGCCCAGCCGTCAGATTCGACCGTGGCGCCATCCCTCCGTTGGGGTCACTAAACTATTTTTCTCTTGGGGTCACTCCAACCCCGAGATCTGATCCTCTACTTTAGTCAATCCTCTTTGTTTAAGAGAATTTGTTACGTATCGAGCTGGTTCCCAGAAGTGTAGATGGCAGGTCCGTTGCCCGTGGAGTGCTGAACCACTCTGCTTACAAGTGCGAGAATTTGGATAGGTAGTTTTTAAATAAATCGTATCACACAATTATTTAGTTGAACACTGGACATTGATCATATTATTTGTTTGATATATTTGGTTTTGTTTAACAACAAAAGAGTTTGATATTGGAAATATCTAATCAGTTTGACGTTCAAGACGTATCTGCCTCTTAACGCTACTCTCAAAATCACTTCAACTTCAAAAATGAAATGCAGAAAGGTGGGGGAGCCATTCCCATTGGCTCAAGCGANTATTCTAGGGACCCTAAGTCGCTACTAGCAGTTTACGCGACACTTTCCTCCTTATTCAAAAAGATGTTTCCTAATGAAACAGCTTTTTACTTTCAACTCTCATCAACGTTACTGATTGTCGTTACTATCATATCATTTATCAGTAGCATCATATTATTTGTCATCAATGGATTACAATATTTTCTTATCTCAATCATCTTTCTTTTCAGGAGTACCAGGCCTAACAAAAGCTAATTTCAATTTATTCGTGTGTACGATCTTTCTTCTAATCTTATCAAGAGCGATCTCCGCATTTGATTTCCCGTGCATACCTATTATCTCGTAAGGCCCCATCCAACTATAATCAAACTTCGATGTTTTGGGTTCTTAATTTTCCCTTGCAGTCGCCTGAGTGGTAGTTATCCTAACAAAAAGATCATCGAGATATTGGACGAATCTCCGAGGTACCTTTTCTTTCGCAAATTCTGGCGGAATAATAGCTTCAACACCAAACACGAGCTGATGAGGAGCAAAACCTGTAGCTTCATGGCNTTGTCGTAGTACATTTTACATTTCTCTTTAGCCTTTTCTAAATTTTCCCATGCAGTCGCCTGAGTGGTAGTTATCCTAACAAAAAGATCATTGAGATATTGGACGAATGTCCGAGGCACCTTTTCTTTCGCAAATTCTGGCGGAATAATAGCTTCAACACCAAACACGAGCTGATGAGGAGTAAAACCTGTAGCTTCATGGCCTGAAGTATTATAAGCAAACATCCCGAAACGGATCCAATCATCCCAATTATTCTTCTTACAATAATGCTTCAAATAATCTACGAATACACGATGAGCACGCTCCAATGAACCTAGCGATTCTGGGTGGAAAGCAGTGGATGTANCTTCATGGACTGAAGTATTATAAGCAAACATCCCGAAACGGATCCAATCATCCCAATTATTCTTCTTACAATAATCCTTCAAATAATCCACGAATACACGATGAGCACGCTCCAATGAACCTAGCGATTCTGGGTGGATCCTCTGAATTCGAAAGATTTTGCAAACATTTTTCATGACTTGACTGACGAAGTTACTCCCCTGGTCTGTGTGGATAGTCCTAGGACATCCGAAACGACTGATGAATTGTTCGGCTAGAGCGGAAGCGACGGAGACTGAATCAATCGAGGATAGGGGAATGGCATCTGAATATTTCGTCAAGTTATCCTGGATAGTCAACAAATAACGATTGTTTTTAACGGTCTTTGGGAGAGGTCCTACGATATCGATTTGGATTTTCTCGAAAGCTCTTTTAGGAGTATCTGTTATACGCATCGGTTGTTTCGTTTCCTTAGCGAGGATTTTGTTCCTTTGACAACTGTCACAAAAGCGAATGACGTCAGCAATTTGTTTACCCATCTTAGGCCAGTAATNGAGTAACCAAATGGAAAACGAGATGTTCTTTATCAGTGCGATAAGTTACTGCATCACCTAACCGAATAACATTATTTTTCAATTTTTCCAAAAAGAAGAAATTCTTATCAAGCAATTCCAAACCTATTGGGGATGTGATATTGAAATCGAGAGGAATAAAATTGATTAAATTGTCTTTTTGCATGTAGAGGTGATCCTTGGAGTGGAAAATAGTGGGAAATGGTTTAGGGGGTACTGTTTGTTTGTCCGTTTGTTTGACTTCATTTACTAAAATATCTCCATAATTACTTTCATCAAAATCTGACTCTATTTCTATGGAATCTACTGAGGTCGTCCCTAATCTACATCGGTTTTGATCATGTTCTGCGGCGTTTCCCTCGTTGGTGGAGTCTGCAGCATCCGCCTGAACCGGAGTCCTCTTCCTGGGATACTCGTTGTCGGCGAACAGGAGGGACTGCTCGACAGAGGGTCCACGTTTCACTCCCCTGGCCGGTGGCTGAAGCGATGTCCCGGAGATAACATCGTTAGCCAACCGACTCCCGAACCAGGGTGAGCTACCAGGCGATGAACACGATCTCATTGAACCTATAACTTTTTCTGAGCCAAGTCTCGTATCATGAAGAATTTCTTCATCCTCGTCTGCAGTGAAGTACTCGTCATCGTCACTGTTATTATCGTCGTTGTGAAATATGGAAGATTCTAGTTTATTAATTTCGCAAGACTCGTTCTCGACCTCATTGCAATCAGGCACAATGATCCCGCGCGCAAGGAACAAAGCACCAATTAAATCTTCACACTCCTAAAAATCTTTATTTGCATCAGAAAGCTCATCCTCACTGAAACTTAGAGTCAATAATTCGTCTGCGCAGCCGAATATCTCCTCTAAATCGCTGGGATAAAGAGCGTCATTTATTTCTTCTGTCAAATAGATTTCAGTTTCAGGTGGGAAAAGGTTGTGAAGGTTAACGGGATTACACGAGAGTGCATCGGCGTTAGAATTAATTTTCCCAGGTTTGTATTGGATGTTATAATCATACTCGTTGAGACGAATTCGCCAACGCATCAATTTTGATGTGGGATTCTTTGCATTATGCAACCAAACTAAGGGACGATGGTCGGTGATAAGGGTGAATTGGTGTCCGTACAAATACGGACGAAAATGTTCGATACCAAAAATTATCGCTAATAACTTTTTCTCCATGGTAGAATAATTAATTTCGGCATCTTTCAACGTTCTCGATGCATACGCAATTGGGAGATCTTTACCGATTGAACCCTGACTCAACACCGCGCCTATCGCGAAATTCGAAGCGTCTGTTGTGACGAGGAATGGTTCCGAGAACTTCGGGAACTGGAGGATCGGCTCCGAACAAAGAATATCCCGTAATCTTTCGAATGAGTCTTGAGCCGAATGATTCCAAATAAATGCATTTCCCTTCTTTAACAATCGAGTGAGGGGTTTGGCTATTTTAGCCATGTCCTTGATGAAACGCCTATAGTATTCAACTAGACCGAGGAACTGTTTTACATTTTTTCGCGTTTTTGGAAGGGGGAAATTCTTCACGGCTGTAACTTTCTCAGGATCAGGCTTCACGCCTCGATCCGTAATTTCATGACCAAGATAAATCAATTCACGAGGGAGGAAGTCACATTTGTCCGGCTGAAGAGTTAAATTGGCGTCCCGTAAGCGAGCTAACAAAGTTTTGAGTTTGCGTGCATGCTCTTCTAATGAACTAGCATAGATGACGATGTCATCCATGTAGACGAATAGCTCAACACCTTGAAGACCCGATAATACCATATCCATCATGCGCTGAAATGTGGCTGGGGCATTTTTTAAACCGAAGGGCATCTTATTAAATTCGAAGAAACCGAATGGGGTGGAGAAAGCAGTTTTGTGTTTTGACTTTTCATCCATCGGGATTTGATGAAACCCGGAAGCCAAATCTAACGTAGTGAAATATTTCGCCCCACCGAGTTGGTCCAATATATCAGAGATATTTGGGAGCGGATATGCGTCACTGATCGTCTTTTCATTTAAAGCCCTATAGTCGATAACCATACGCCAGCGTGGTTTCCCAGAAGAGTCGGCCTTCTTTGGGACAATCCACACTGGTGAATTGTATGGAGACGTCGAGGGGGAGATGACGTCATTTTTCAATAAATCGTCGACTTGTTTTTTAATCTTATCTCGATGCATGGGTGGAAACCGATACTGCTTGGTGTTTACAGGAACCTCGTCTGTTGTAAACAAAGTGTGTCTGGCAGCGGATGTTGATCCTAAGTGATCGCCGGGGAGAAAGAATTCATACGGGAATTGATAGATTATTTCCAAGACGCTGGCCTTTTCGGCGTCGTTCAAATCGGATAATTTCAAAACGTTAAACAATTGAGTAATTCTGTGTGCGACAGTTTTTGAATTAGAGTTGATAGGATCGTTAGTGCGAGTACCTTCACGAGCAGGGGGTAAAGTCTCAAAATCTTCTAATTCTACACGGGGAAGAGTGAGAGTGATATGGCTGGTGGTGGTGTTGATTGCGAAGACTTTGGCAATTCCATTCGTTTGCACAGCCAATACCTCGCCTACGAAAACTCCGGGTCCAGTATTTATTCGGCTAATGGAACCAATTTTTTTGTCAATATTTTTTATCGGGAGACTCACTAATTTCTTTGTCCGAGGGGGAAGCTCCAATGAAACATGGGATTGGAGGGGGAAATCTTTGTCATTGAGACGTAGAATACCAGGCAATTTATCCTTGAAATGTAATGACGCACCCTGTTCTCTCAGAAATTTTATGCCCAAAATTCCATCCTGTTTAATAGTAAATTTATTGTTTACCACTTGAAACTTTATATCAACACCTTCTATCGCGATTACGACCTCCCCAAGAGTACGCAGCATGCCAGATCCAATACCAGTAACGCCGTATTTAATTTTCTCGTTAACCGACACACCCGATCTCAACGCCCGTTTCTTTATCAAATTCAACTGCGACCCAGTATCAATCAAAAATTTCGAGTTATTTCAAAAAGATTTCACATTTTTCAATGGAATTATTGGGAGCTTTCCGTTTTCCCCTGTCTCGATGTTGTAGCAGTGTCTGTGGAATTTACTCGCGCAATCGGAATCTCGCCCCGCGAGTTTTTCGCCTGCGGCGCGACTTTCGGGTTTAAATTACCGGTATTTCCCTGAGTTTCGCGCCTGTCATTGCTTCTGAAATTTTGACGTTGATTGTTTGAGTAATCTCTCTGATTACCTCGATAATTATTGTCACGGTTACCACGTCTGTATTCAAAAGGTCGTCGCCGATCACGATTACGCTCGTCGTCACGTCCACGATCACGACCACGGTCTCTGTGCGGTCCTGAAAAACGATCACCATCACGACGAGACACCCGTCCGCGATCATAGCTAGATGAAAATTCTGTGTTATAAACCTTCGCTTGATTACTCGATTTTGGGGTCGATTGAAGATGACGAGAACGTTCTGAGGTCTCCTGTTCAACCCTAACTGCAATGTCGATAGCATCCTCCAGAGAAGAAGGTTTTTCTTTTGATAGAAGAGTACTGAGCAATTGATCACGCAATCTCCGAGTGAAACAAGTAATGGCAGAATTTCTGAGGAGCATTTCAACACTGATAACTTCACCTCCATCATTTTTCTCTTTAGTAGTTTCAAGACCGCGCGTCAAAACCTCTAAAACGCGAGCCCCAACGATTTCTGTACCCTCACCGTCACGTTGGGATAATCTACGCAATTCATCATTCACCCGATCAATATCGAAAAATCGTGAAAAAGCAGTCTTCAATAATCCAATCAAGTCATTGAGGGTTTCAGGTGTGCGACGACTTGCGAGAAGTTGATCGGCGTGACCCGTGATTTTGCTAGAAATTATTGCAAGCAAATTTTTACGATCTGCAGGTTTAACACGTGCATCTGCGATTTTACATTGCTGCAGGAATTTTGTCAAGTCACCGGGTTTTCCGTCAAAGCGAGGGATAAGTTCACCGGCAATTTTCAAGGGTAGATAAGATACATTCTGCGCAATTGACTCGACTTCGACAATGTTAGGGGTGGATGAGGTATCTGAGGAACTCTCGGGATGTGTAACTAGTGGTTCATTATTTTGGGCTAGAAGATTTGGAATTGGTCGACGGGGCTCACGAATTTCGGGAACTGGCTCCTGCGCATTTACAGTTGGGGGAACAAGAGGAACAACATCCGTCGGCTCTACCTGGAACGCGCCACTACCACTCAGGCAAACAATTCTATTTCTCCGCGACATTTTTCGATTAAAATTTTGGACTTACTCATTAGTAGATTTCTCATATAATTCTGATCTATCTGTCTCACTTATAGTCTTTATTAATGGTATCACTGGATGGGCTGCTGGGTTCCTTGGCTGCTGGCTAGCAGACGTCCTCGGTTTCCTCAACTTCCGTCGGCCACTTGTCGGTGGCGGCAATCCCCTTGTTGTCTCAGCTACGGCTGGGCTTCTCGCCCCAGGATATCCTCTGGTTGTCTCAGCTACGTCTCGGCTTGGCTCCAGGATACCCTCTGGTTGTCTCAGTTACGTCTCGGTTGTTTGTGTGTTGTGGATTTTCTTCAGGTTCTATTTTTCTCGGCCTTTTTGTCTCTCTAGCGCGTATGATTTCGATGGAAATGACTGAGTACGGTCATCGACATCATCTTCTTCGGCATTCGCTCTTCATCCTTGGAAAAACCGTGCACAAATAACCAAAGGAAGAGAAGGGCGCTTCACTGTTTATTAATTGATGTGAATTTCAGTGTCTTATTCGATCACTACGATGAATTTTTAGAGACGTTCGACTTATTTCAATTTTCAAGTCCTGAGGTTCACCTTTTTCCTTAGTTTTTATTTAACAGCGGTTTTTGGTTTATATTTCAAGGAAATTTCACCAGGCCGAATTTCAAATTAATTTATAGTATAGTTTATTCACTTTTCAGTTCGTTTCACCACATACTTGCAAGCCGGCACAATTGGTATTCCAGTTTTTATGTTTTTATTTTCAATTATCCCACCGCTGTCACCAAAAAAATGTTACGTATAGAGCTGGTTCCCAGAAGTGTAGATGGCAGGTCCGTTGCCCGTGGAGTGCTGAACCACTCTGCTTACAAGTGCTGAAATTTGGATAGGTAGTTTTTAAATAAATCGTATCACACAATTATTTAGTTGAACACTGGATATTGATTATATTATTTGTTTGATATATTTGGTTTTGTTTAACAACAAAAGAGTTTGATATTGGAAATAGCTAATCAGTTTGACGTTCAAGACGTATCTGCCTCTTAACGCTACTCTCAAAATCACTTCAACTTCAAAAATGAAATGCAGAAAGGTGGGGGAGCCATTCCCATTGGCTCAAGCGACTATCCTATACATTCTAGTAAATATGGTGACTATTCTAGAGACCCTAAGTCGCTACTAGCAGTTTACGCGACAAATTGGAATAAGTGATGCCATCTCTGAGATACACTGAAACGAAAACTCCTAAGGTACCTTCCTGCAATATCATATTCACAATAATATACTGACATTTTTAAAGACCGACATTTTTCGGACTAAATGAAGTTTATACGATTCGAAATTTATACTTGCAGAGTATGTCCAAGGTATAAACTCTGATGGATGGAACAATTATCATAATGATACGATAGAATTATAAAATCATGAAGAGTTCAGGTGTTGTATTGCTTATAGCATGTATAACTCTTTTTGTCGACCTGTAGAGTGTCGTAAATTAATTGAATTAGCAGCAATAACATTTTCACTTAACTGTATCGCACGACTATCAATGTCTCACTGATTTGAAGTTGGTATCTATTCCGATGAAAATGAAAGTAAATTCTCCTTTTTCCGAAATTGACTGCTGATTATCTTGGAAATGAGTAGAATTATAAGCAATTATTTTTAGTGAGTATAATACCTCCACGTATCATACTTTCAAAAAACGATCCAGGTAGGAACAGTTGCATTTGGCTGAAGCATGATAAAGAGTTTCTCTCTATATAATAAAACNACATTATTAATTTATCAAGACGCGTGGATTATCTCTCTATATAATAAAAAAATAAGCCCAAAAATTCAGGCGACGCTCAAAATTCAGGCGACGCTTGATCCAGCCCATATATGGGGGTGCCCATATATGGGGGGGTGCTCATATAGGGGGGGGGGTGCCCATATTTGGGGGGTACCTATATATATGGGGTTGCCCACATAGGGGGGTGCCTACATATGGTGGTGCCCATTTATGAGGGGGTGCCCATATGGGGGGGAATTATACGTATGTGGCCTCTTATGGTAAAGTATTTATAGAGCTATCGGAAAAACGCTCCCGGTCATCCCATTTGGTCACACCCATTCGGTCACACCGGGAGCCGGGAACGAGCGAAGCCAGTGGGGGTTTCAGGGCTTCAGGGGACGTCCCCATCCCTGGAGGGTCTCAAGGGTCATAGGGGCCCTAAGGGTCATAGGGGTCATAGAGGGGCTAAGAGTTATGAGGGCCACGAGGGTCAAAAATGTACTAAGGCTCTTAAGGGTCACGAAGGTCATACAGGTGCTAAGGGTCATAAGGGTCATAGAGGGGCTAAGAGTCATAAGAGTCACGAGGGTCTCAAAGGTCACAGGGGTCATAGGGGTTCTAAATGTCATGGAGGTTCTAAGGATCACGAGGGTCATAGGAGTGCTAAGGATCACGAGGGTCATAGGAGTGCTAAGGGTGACGACTGTCATAGGAGTGCTAAGGGTCACGAGGGGCATAGGATTAATAAGGGTCATAAGGGTCGTGGGGGTTCTAAGAGGACTGCCCATATATGGGTGGATACCTATATATAGAGGGGCACCCATATCTGGGGGGTGCCCATATATAGGGGGAGTGTCCCTATATGGAGGGTGCCCATATATGGGGGGCATATATGGGATATGCCCATATATGGGGGTGTTCATATATGGAGGGTGCCTATATA
>NW_021681322.1:73786-75291 GCF_001412515.2 Diachasma alloeum
GAGAGAGAGAGAGAGAGAGAGAGAGAGAGAGAGAGAGAGAGTGAGAGAGAGACAGCGAGAGAGAGAGAGCGAGAGAAAGCGAGAGAGAGAGAGCGAGAGAGAGAGAGAGAGAAATTTTTTTTTCAATTCAAAAATTCATTCCAATAACCCTAAGTGCGACTAAGGGATGAAATTTGTGCCAGCGTGTTGAGCATTTTATACTCCATACGTGATACAAATTTCATCCTTTAGGGCCAGTTAGGGAGGGAGGAGTGAATTTTTTAAAGTGCGAAGAGATGGAAAAAACAAATTTTCAATTCACAAATTCATTCCTCCCACCCTAATTGAGACTAAGGGATGAAATTTGTGCTAACGTGTTGAGCATTTAATACACAATGAGTGACACGAATTTCATCCCTTAGCGCCTGTTAGGGAGGGAGTAGTAAATTTTTGAAAGAGCGAAGAGATTGAAAAAAAAATGTTTTTTCAAATGAATTCTCCNTGCGACTAAGGGATGAAATTTGTGCCAACGTGTTGAGCATTTAATACTCAATGAGTGACACAAATTTCATTTTTTAGCGCCTAATAGGGAGGGAGGAGTAAATTTTTGAAAGCGCGAAGAAATTGAAAAAAAAAATTTTTTCAATTCAAAAATTCATTCCTCCGACCCTAATTGCGACTAAGGGATGCAATTTGTGCCAACGTGTTGAGCATTTAATACTCAATGAATGAAACAAATTTCATCCCTTAGCGCCTAATAGGGAGGGAGGAGTGAATGTTTGAAAGCGCGAAGAAATTGTTTGATCTCTTTTTTTCCCCCTCCGCCGTTCATGACAACATCAACTGACGATCGTGTATTGTTTTTGAGGGAAGCCCAATTTCCATTCCGATCATTTTGNGCGTCGTCAATTGTTTGATCTCTTTTTTTCCCCCTCCGCCGTTCATGACAACATCAACTGACGATCGTGTATTGTTTTTGAGGGAAGCCCAATTTCCATTCCGATCATTTTGCCTCGTGATTCCGTTCGTAGCTTTTATCGTGCCAATGGCGTTCACTGCTCGAGAATATCGCGATATGCATTTTGTGTATGGTGAGTGTGGTGGAGTTGCCAGACGAGCAGCGGCGAGGTACAGGGAGAGATACCCTGATCGTCGGGCAACCAATCATCGGGTGTTTCCTCTCCTTCATGAGCGGATGGCAGCAACTGGTTGTCTTCTTCCTTGCCGTGGCGAAGGACGTCCTATCGGACGTGCTCGAGATGACCTGGAAGAGGCAGTCCTCAACGAAATCGAGGACGACCCCACGACAAGTGTAAGGAGGATTGCTGGACACCTTAATACGAATAGTACCAAGGTGTTCCGCATCATCAAGGAAGAAGGCTTCCACCCTTACCATTTGTGCCCTACACAGGAGCTGATGCCGGGAGATCTTGAGGCACGCATCGAGTATTGTCGATTTATCCTCGAGAATCATCGACGCGATCCTCATTTACTGTTCAATGCGTGTTGGGCAGATGAGTCCTGTT
>NW_021681322.1:75530-77234 GCF_001412515.2 Diachasma alloeum
GCATCGAGTATTGTCGATTTATCCTCGAGAATCATCGACGCGATCCTCATTTTCTGTTCAATGTGTGTTGGACAGATGAGTCCTGTTTCACAAGGCAGGGAATTTTCAACATGCACAATTATCACCATTGGGCATTAGAGAATCCCCACCTTGCCAGGGCTCATTCTTTCCAGCACGAGTGGCAAAGACTGAATNGCTGAATGTGTGGGGTGCAATTTTTAATGATGAGGTACACATTCGATTAGCTCTTGATCCACTCCATGTAAGTATCGATTATTTATCATGACAAAGATAATTAAAATTTTTTTCTTTCAATTGAAAGATCATCATTCCAGATTTTTTTTTTTCAGGGGGAGAACTACTTTCTGGAGGAAACCTTACCGGAATTGCTCGGAGATGGCCCAGGAAACAGCTTCGCTCTCTCAAAAATTCACTCCTCCCTCCCTAACAGGCGCTAAGGGAATTTGTGCCAACGTGTTCAGCATTTAATACACAATGAGTGACACAAATTTCATCCCTTAGTCGCAGTTAGCGTCGCAGGAATGAATTTTTCAATTGAAAAAAAAATTTTTTTTTAATCTCCGCACTTTGGAGAATTCATTTGAAAAAAAATTTTTTTTTCAATCTCTTCGCTCTTTCAAAAATTCACTCCTCCCTCCCTAACAGGTGCTGAGGGATGAAATTTGTGTCACTCATTGTGTATTAAATGTTCAACACGTTGGCACAAATTTCATTCCTTAGTCGCAGTTACGGTGGGAGGAATGAATTTTTGAATTGAAATTTTTTTTTTCCATCTCTTCGCACATTAAAAAATTCACTCCTCCCTCCCTAACTGGCCCTAAGGGATAAAATTTGTGACACGTATTGAGTATTGAATGCTCAACACGTTGGCACAAATTTCATCCCTTAGTCGCAATTAGAGTCGGAGGAATGAATTTTTGAATTGAAAAAAAATTTTTTTTTGCAATTTCTTCGCGCTTTCAAAAATTCACTCCTCCCTCCCTATTAGGCGCTAAGGGATGAAATTTGTGTCACTCATTGAGTATTAAATGCTCAACACGTTGGCACAAATTTCATCCCTTAGTCGCAGTTAGGGTCGGAGGAATGAATTTTTGAATTGAAAAAAAAAATTTTTTTTCAATCTCCGCACTTTGGAGAATTCATTTGAAAAAAAATTTTTTTTTCAATCTCTTCGCTCTTTCAAAAATTTACTCCTCCCTCCCTAACAGGTGCTAAGGGATGAAATTTGTGTCACGTATTGAGTATTAAATGCTCAACACGTTGGCACAAATTTCATCCCTTAGTCGCAGTTAGGGTCGGAGGAATGAATTTTTGAATGGAAAACAAAAATTTTCGTTCAATCACTGCACTTTGGAGAATTCATTTGAAAAAAAATTTTTTTTTCAATCTCTTCGCTCTTTCAAAAATTCACGCCTCCCTCCCTAACTGGCCGTAAGGGATAAAATTTGTATCACTTATTGAGTATTAAATGCTCAACACGTTGGCACAAATTTCATCCCTTAGTCGCAATTAGGGTGGGAGGAATGAATTTGTGAATTGAAAATTTTTTTTTCCATCTCTTCGCACTTTCAAAAATTCACGCCTCCCTCCCTAACTGGCCGTAAGGGATAAAATTTGTATCACTTATTGAGTATTAAATGATAAACACGTGGGCACAAATTTCATCCCTTAGTCGCAGTTAGG